>NW_026454473.1:0-8182 GCF_943734635.1 Anopheles cruzii | reverse complement strand
CCGGTTCGAAAGGATTTGAATATTTTAATTTGCATTCGCCCGTCGTCCGGACTGGTGGATTCTGAATCGGCCGCGTTGGGGTTGTTTCGCGCTCTGCAATCTCAACGGCGTAAAACGGGCGAATCGATCGAGATTAATGGCAGCGAGCGTCCACGAATCTCGGCGGGTGCCCCGGGGATCTAAAGTGTCACCAACAGTGAAACATAATATCCATCCCATAAACCACTCACCATGACTCAGGGCAGCCCTCAGTCATCATTAGGGAAGCAAATTAAAATAATTCTCCACACCTTTGGCCACGCCGTGAAAAGTGAAATCGCCGCCCGAAGAACGCCGCACGCCAGGAGCGGCTCGGCGTCAAAACTTTGCACACTTTCGGTGGTTTTGACTGACGGCGGCGGCCTGTTCCCACCGTGGCCAAAAGACAGCGAAAGTGACCGTGTCACCGCGGAGCAGAGCTTTCTCTGTGGGTTTTATTTCATTTTGGTGTTTTGGTTGGCTTTTTTGCTCCATTCCATTTTGCGCTTTTCTGCTGACCGCTCTCAAAGCTCTCCTGCGTGGCTCGTGACGGACGGGCAAGGTAAGGCGTTGACATTATTATAACGTACCGTACGGTAAACATTGACTTTGGCCCGCCGGCAACAGAGCCGGCCATCGTTTTTTTGGTTTCTGTGAAGTTGTTTTGCCATTTACTTATTTCACACAGGACCTCGCTCGCTGTCGGGTCTGTCTGTCAGGCGACCGTCATCAACAACCAATCTCGCACGGCAAAAACAAACATCAAAACGAACCATTAGGCCCGGGAGTCCGGGCCCTCTGGTGGTGCTGGTTTCAAAATCGTGAACAAATTTCGGACGTCCGGTCCGGACCGATGCTTCGATGATGATCGATTTTAATGATCGATGGTCATTGCTCTGGTACGGATCGGCCCCGAACGTGGTTTGTTTGTTTTGGCCCCACTGTGAAATGGGGTGTAAATTGAGGGAGTCCCGCGCCTAGATCATCAACTCTGACCGCTCTCGAGTAACTCCTTCGCGTCATCAATCTTCTGTCGGGTAGGTTTTGTTTGGGTTGGTCACTTTTTTAGTCCCATGTCCCAGGCACTCCAAACAGACGGTACAATGCGATCCGTCGGTGGACCGTTTTCGGTGGGTCTCCTCCTGAGAAAGCACCGTTTTTTTACAGTCGCCCTCGTGTCACGATGACCGACGGCGCCACAGAGTGCAATACGCAACCCACATTTCTACGGACACCGGGACCCGGACGAGTGTCCGTTCGCTCGTCCGCAATCAATCATCAACCCATCAGCGGCAACAGCAGCGGCAGCGGTGCGCGTCTGCATTCCTTCGTTCGACGCCCTGGGTTCCTGGTGCGTGTCGGACACCTTCGAAAGCTTCGACTGGCCGTTGCATAAACAGCATCCCACGGAGCGGGACTCACTTTAAACACCTTTCCCGGAGCCCGCGGGCGTGAAGCCAAGTGAAGCACTGTGTTCCCCGTTTGCGAGCGGATGAAATATTCATGCTCCATGAGCATGAGGCCGAACTGGTCGCCGAAGTGGTCGACGCTCCACTTTCCCGGCACACAGGCAAAACTTCAAAGCAATTCAAATGCATGGGAAATTAATATTGCTAATCCTGTTTGGGAATGCAAATTGTTTGCTTTCGCTCGCAAAGGACGCACTCGATGGGCCTCACTCGAGAGCTTTGACCAACCTTCCGCCCGCCAACCCACCATTGTGTGGCAACGTAAAGTTTACATTTCAAACATACCTCCAAGACAACTGCCTGCCAAATGTGTTTCCGGTTACAGTTGTTTAATTTATTTACGGGACTGCAGCTGAACGCCATGGCGACGTTCCCTCGGGACCTCACTGGCCCTCCCGAGTTGGCTTTAGTTTCTTACAGTTATTGAGTCGGTCTTCGGTCGGTTTCAATAAACCGCAACGATCATCGATGGGGCGATATCGTTCGGGGCAACAACCGACCCCAACGCCCGAACCGGTTGGTTGGCTTCCTTTTTCCGGTCAGTTGGAAAAAGGTTCTTTTGATCAGGGCTATGAATCATAATGAGCTGTGCGGTCCCGTGTGGTGATTTCTCTCAGCATATTTCGTGTCCCCGCAAGGGTTCTGGAGGGCGGAACTCCGCCCTGCGACTAGTCAGCGCGTTTGGGAGCTCATAAATAATTCATCAATATTCGAGCTACCGATGGACAAGTATGAATAATCGTTTATATTATTTTAATCCATCGATGATGAAGATCGTCGCCCCACGGCTCCGACAGCTGTGGACAGTGCCGGAAGTAATGCATCGATCCGCTGCTGGCACACCGCACCCGCGCTGCGCATTTCCATGATTACCATTTTTCCTGGCCAGGAGGCACTGGGAGTTCTACCGTCGAGGTGCTAACCGCAAAGGTGTTTAATTAAGCCACGAGTAAATCGAACTCCCTGTCCCGGTCACGGTCTCTTCCGGAAGGGGCCCCTAGGCGGTGCTTCCATCTCCGGTGAGCCGGAAATTTATTCCATTCATAATTCCCTTTTCCAGCGACTTGCAACCGCAGACTACGGCCATCGGAAGATAGTCAGCACGCGAAACAGCCAGTCACTGCCGGGGGACGGACGAACGGACGAACCATTTTTAAGGAGGGCGAGAATTGGACAAGCGAAAATAATTTGTACCACATAAAATAAGAAATATTTCGCACTCGCCCGGCACTCGCCGGGCACGCGATCTGGTGTCCGCGATAAGATAGAGCACGTTTCGTCGCCTCCGGGGACCCGCCGGGAGATGTCCAACCGGGCGACCACGACAAACCTCCCGGTGGCCAATTAATCGCACGGCTCGCATCTCGGTGTCAATAGAAGCCCAATAGAAGGGAAGCCCGGACACGACGACGACGACGACGAACCCGGCCAATACAAACACACAAACGCGCCACACAATGCCATCCCAATTAGGCCACCTCATTTCGGACGGCGATAATGGTGCGCAGACTTCATGTCACGGCCAAGTACTTTGTCCATATTATTCCGAGTCCGAGTCCGGGTGGTGCTAAATTTGTAACCTGCAGTGTGATCGGGGCGCGGATAGGACAGGCCCCGCTCGTGCTGGATGACCGTCCGGCCGTCTAGGCCCACGGGGTCCACAGAGCAACAACGACGAAAAAAAACAACATCGTAAAACCCAATCCGCTACGGGAGCTCGCTCCTCTCACGACCTGGTTCCACGACCGATCGTCGTCTTCGTGCCAATCCCCGCCGCCGCTGCTGCTGCCGCTACAATTGCAATTCCAATCTATTAACACATATCTAATTGACTTGACCGTGAAGAGCGCGTGATCGTGTGTGGGGCGCACCGGGGGGGGAACGGTCTAGGTTCCCGGTGAAAGCCACGGAATGCTAACCGGCTCCGGGGATCGTTGAAGTGGACCATCGTCCAAGATTGCAGTCAACCACTCTCGTCCGGGGCTCTCTCGTCACAACTCGTCTAGTTTGCAAACACCCCGAACGCGGACGTCCTTTGCCCCGTCTCGCTCCGACTCCAAGGGTCAACCGAAGCCGGGGGCCGAAGAACCGTCTCTCCGCACGGACAGTGCAGAGTGGGGGGGGGGTTACATTGTACGGGCGCAGACCTCAAGAGGGACCTCCGAGCGGAGCGCTCGATTGGCGAGAAGACCCATCTTGACACATTTCCGATTCCGCACGGCCGACAGCCGGCACTTCTCGCGGAACGATTCTCGTAACAATGACAAATGATATTCGTAGCAAATTGCCAAAATAGTTTACTTCAATCTGTCCACCTCATGATTATGATATTCTCAAATTAAGATGACTGCCGCTTGTCAGCAACTCGGCGTGGCGTGAGCGTTAAATAATTGCCTAGTGCCGTTATTGTAACCCGAGTTTTTATGCAGTGGACACTTGACTGATGGGTTAATGAATTCTCAGCTCACAAAATATTGACCATCCTCATTGGCGCACCGCTGCGAAGTGGGCCAAGCGCCATGCAGTGGCCAAACCTACGGACAATCTGCTTTCCCAGTGTCGAAAAAGGATCGCACTCTGGTCATTCAATGCGTCGTTGAACCTCTTTTGCGGAGGGTTTGCCCCCAAAACATTTCTTTTCGCCCACTCACTTTCTTCGGGTCACTTCGGGCGCGCGCGGTCATAAGAAATGGGTTTGTTTTCGCATTCCGGACAGGATAATAAACATTTTTCCTTTTCCGAAATGCCGGTGCCAAATGCGATTCGAACATAACGGCAAACGTCGCACAAAGTAGGCCAGAATTTGGTCGCGAATCAATGTTCGGCTAATGGTCAAAGCAGGCACCGGCACCATTAAATCGTCCCGTTTTCGGGCTTTTCGGCGATAAGCCTAAAGTTCCAAACTAATTTTTCGAACAACAGGCGCGGAGGCGTTCGAAAGCCGATCGTGGCCTAAGATGGGCATGTTTTAATTATTAGACCGCATTATTTATTCAGAATCAGGCGCTTTTTGCATACAGAAAAAAACCCTGAGCCTTAGAACGGGGCCGAAGTGCGTAGGCTGGAATGTGGGATTGCTTTTTCTGGGTCAACAGATCGCCCATCCCGACAACCTGCGCAGCCGTAAATCAAGTTTCTTAAATACGCTCGCGAACCGATTCCCGTTCCGGTCAATAGGTTTCAACAACCGATGCCCGATGCGAACCAATAACTCATCCGCATCCCGGAGGCTGTCGCTACTTGAGAGGCTCTCGGGTGTAGCGTCGTCGTGTGTATTATGCAAAACTGTCTTGTATTTTATCACCCTCTTAGCTTCGCCGCTTCAAACGATGCGAATGCGGACCGACTCATCCCGGGATGACCGCTGTTTAATTTGTTGCTGGTTCGCCCCGCGCATTACCAGGACCCGCTGAAGGCTCTCGGTGTGGACGATCCGCTGATTTACGAGATTGAATCGAGGGATCGAGCGATCACGTGGCCGAGCCGGTGTGGTGGACTTCAGTCCGCTGATTATGCAAAACAATACACACAACAAATCATCGTGCCGATTAGACCCGAAACACAACGCCGCCCCGAAGAACTAATGAGGGCCGCAGAACGATACTAAAACCGTTAGAAAACATAATCATTAGAGCGTCTTTGCGGATTATTAGGAAAATGGGATAGTTTTTGTCAAGCTAACAAACGACTATGGATGTCGCCCGATAGAAGAGGAACCGTTACACGGTGGCCCGGGGAGAAAATCATAATTTATTGATATTGTTTGCGCGGCGTGAGCGTTATTTCCAATAACACACACTGGCGCGGCCATTGAATTACTCATTAGTCGTTCTTGTAACCGAAGAAGAATTGCTCAAATCTTCTTCGCTTAAAATGAGAAAAAAAATCATTGTATCGTCATTGTGGTGTTGGCTTGACGCTTGGATCCACTTGGTCAGTTGGTGCGGAAGAAGGTTAACCAGTCTTCGGCCGACCATTCGGTTCTTCTCGGTGGTGTGAAGTTTGTTTTGCGCGTTGGTTTTTTGGGCTTTCAGTAACTCCATTTCGATTAAAACCCGCCGCATGGACGTGACGAAACATAAGACGATCGCCGGCAAGATCGATGCAAACACGATGCACAAATTGGAAGACGCATTAGCGATTAGTTTCGCAGCAGGGCCTCGGCCACAACGGCAAAGAATGGAAGCCAAATGGTCTATTTTCTCAGCCCAACCAAAAACCCACCATCGGAAGGTGTTACTGTGGTCCCATCGGAATGGGATCGTGGGCGCTTAGACAAATGACCGAACCGGACCCGGCGGACGGTGTCGTGAAAAATCACCCAAAACGTTTTCCACATCTGGTGCGTCGGGTGAAGATGGGGCACCCCCAACACACGTGTCGTTAACGGTTCCGGCGGGATCGCCTCGAGTTCCCACACCAACCGGTCGGAAAAATGAAGTGCAAAATTTGTTCTGTCGCTGGGGAGGTTGTTGTTCTAATTTTCGGTTCGCTTGAACGCGCCCCCCTGGGCGGGGAGTCCCCTAGAGTGTGGTTTTTAATTTACCGACGGAAAGCGTTTTCGGGACCCTTTCCCAGGATGGCCCCCCCCTTCTTTCTGGCTGCCGGACCCGGAGACAAATTGTCCGTGGCAAATTGGAAAGTCATTAGAATGAACCGTTTTTCTCGGGCGTTTTTCACGGAAGTGAGGGCGACCCGTGCGAAGGTGGCCAGCCAGAGGTACCGTTGGGTCGCACATTGAACCGCGGCCGAGGCTGAGAATTGGGTCATCAATTTTTGTGAGCTCCCGCCGACGTTAAGAGTGCGTCTCGCCCGCGCCCGCGTGGCGAAGACCTTGAGAAGTTTTGGGAACACTCGTCACCCGGAGTCCAGCTACGGCTTTGCGGTCACCCGGGTTTCTGGGACAAACTTCGCACTCAATTTTCTTCTACCGCGCGACCCCATTATGGGTCGGGTGTAATCTGGCGAAAATTCGGTCCACCAAAAAGGGGCCATCGCCTGTCTCCGCTAATTTGTCACTCGACGTAACCGCGGCCCAGACCAGACCGCGCAGCGCGCACTTATTAGAATGCTCGTGGCTTGGTGGGCCTTTTTCTTGGTACAGCAAAGCGGCCTTTCCTTCGTTTTAGGCCGCGCACGAGAGGCCCTTGTCGTAATTAGGTAAATTAATAGCGAAAACCACGAATCGCCAGCAGGAAATTACGTCGACAGCCGTGTCTCGACTCTCGGGTCGGTTCTTCCTTCTTCTTTCGATTCCACTAACGAGCAGGAGCCACTGTTTGATGTTCGCTGCGCCAGAGGCATCATTTTGGAAGAAAAATAAGCAAACTCGACCCGAACAAGGGATCCGTTGGTGCTTGGCGAATACTTTCGCAACCTTTTTCTGGTGATGCTTTTCAAGAATCATGTTCCGAGATCTGCTTATTATCATCAAAATGCACCGTCTGTTCCCTACACACAAAAAGGAAAGGCATTTTTTCCAATTAGCCACGCGTACGCGACGCACAATACGCGGAAACCCCAACCGAAAGGACCCGCTCCCGGGGAACCCGCTCGTTACAAGACATTCATTTTGTCACTAATAATTTATTAAACAAGCTTCTGGTAAACGAAGAATGATATCGCTCGCTTCCCCCCTGGCCGTCGGAAGGTTCTAAAGGGAGTCCCCTAATATGTTGTCACGCCACGTGACAAATCCCTTCCATTCCCAAACAACCTCATCCGCCGCTGCCGCCGTTTAGTGAGCGATCGGCCTGCCGTTTCGTTCCGTGCCGTTCCTCGGAGCAGAGAAAGAAGAGCTTGTTTATGGGCGCCGAGACATTCCGATGAAGCATAACCGCAAAAATTGGAAGTCATTCGGTCGTTAGCACTCCGGCAACCCACGACAAGGGAGAGAGCACACAAAAAACCCGGCCCGGGTTGCGGCAACCGAAACGGAAAGCGAAAATCAATAACCCATTTGCTGAAAGCACTCCCGCTCACTCCGTACCGGAATCTATCCGACGGAAGAAGCAAAGTCCAAAATGAAACCATTTCGGTTTCGGTGGGTGACAGAATATTATCGTCGAATGTGTCCGTTTCCGGTGACAGTTCGACGACGACGACGACGACGAGAAGACCTCTAGACCTCCTCATCCTGACGACGGACGGTCGACGGAAAAAAAACTGGCCGGTGACTGATACAGGAAGCAGGAAGAGCACACGATAAAGACACGGGCCGGGCCAATGTTTAACATTAATACGCGCTTTGCGGCCATTTGACTGCGTCATCGTGGAGAGCACCGAAAACCGGGCTGCTGTCGGTGGTCGCAAAATTGGCAATTGATCAAATGGATCGCCGAGCCCCCAAAGGCGGAAGCCACGGATCCGGCCCATTCGTTGAGGCTCCCAGTTATTGGGCCGACTGCCAAGTATCGATCATTTGGAGGAGCCTTTTTTTTAATGAACCCAGCGCCACAAAAAGGCGCGATGCACCACTTCCTCGGCGGCGGCGGCGGCACTCTACACTAATTGCTCCCGGGCCGGGGCGGGTTGTTGTTCCCGGGAAGGCGCGCCTGGTTTCGGTGTCGGTTCACTGTGTAGAACATTATGACCATTTGCCGACATGGCAATGATGCTCTTCCCGGCGAGTGAGCGAGCGAGCAAGGAGATTCGAACTTAATTTCCGCTTCAATTTCGCACAAAACGGAGCGCAA
>NW_026454472.1:0-8190 GCF_943734635.1 Anopheles cruzii | reverse complement strand
TGGTTAGCTTTGTTTGTAAGGCCCTTCGACCGAGTTTTGCTTCCGTTGCGCTGAGAGCGAGAAAGAGAGAAAGACAAAGAATGGGGAAGAAAAACCATGAAAGTAATAAAAATTTGTTACGCCCAATGCGACGTCGCGATTGGAGCAGTGATTCGGATGACACAATCCTTCCCCGGCCGGTGTTTACTGGTGTTACGCGGTACCGCGCTGTACCGAGGGGACGGAGATCGGTGGCCACTGGATGTTTCTGGATGCCCTGCAGGGTTACTTGAGAAAGAAAAAT
Source organism: Anopheles cruzii (assembly GCF_943734635.1). Lineage (NCBI taxonomy): Eukaryota > Metazoa > Arthropoda > Insecta > Diptera > Culicidae > Anopheles > Anopheles cruzii. The sequence continues at coordinate 7,907 of NW_026454472.1, read as the reverse complement.
CCAAAATAACCCAGTCTTTCTTTTGTCATTCTGCACTGCTACAGACATCCAGACTTCCGCGGACCGTATCTTGGGCCGCGGCCGGCGGAAGAGGATCGCCGTGAGTTCACCGAAGAGCTCTGCGCGTCGGCGAAGGGTTGATCGGCCTGCAAGCCGGCTCCAACAAGGGCCGGTCTAAACTTTAGTGCGACCAGAAAAATTCTACTTGGCAAATAGTCGCCGGTAACATCAGGCTTCGGAAGGAAATGCACGAAAAACAGCGAAGAAACAACTAATCACCACATGATAAAGGGGAGCTTTTCTGGGCCGGAAATCAGCGAATGGTTTTGTGGGGTGTATTTGCTGTCATTAACAGCGTGTTTTATTATTTAATCGAAAATGGATGTAAACAAATGCGCTCGGAAGCGTTGAAGGATTGACGGGCGATAACTTATTGAAACCAAATTAATTATGTATGTGTCCACAGACTCCTTCTGCCCTTTCCACCTGTTTCAGCTGATAGTCTGTGGCGTGGCAATATGAAAGTTTAACTGTTCTACTAACGGAGAGAGGAGTTCACAACTTTTCTGCACCTATTTCGCCTGTTTTTCTTAGCTCTCTACAAAAAATCTTTCTGTGTTTTGAATATTGCGGAAAATAAAGTACAAGTTTGCTTTTGTGAAAGGAATGACACGCTGGACGATGGGTGAAAACCCGTAAATGGCGTTAAGAGTTACATGCACACGCGTTATGCACCTCGTTGGCAAGAGGATTATTAGGTTATGATTAGCATTGAGGGCTGGATGGAAAGATTGAAGAGGTATGCTTATTGAACGCGGCGTTTCTAGTGTCGATCCGATCTGATAACGCTATGGCTAGAGTACACCCTGTACCATCGGCAAATGGGTGGAAGAAAAAACTCTGAAAATTATATTATGTGTTTGCCCGAAGGCCAAGGCACTTTGCGTGTTTCCGGTTTCATTCCGGCATCATCATCAACTGAAGTACGCGCTGCGGCAATAAAGTCCTCTTTCGTTTGATCTTTAATGTTTTGTGTAAATTATGGCACAAATCAGAGACACGGGGCGTCGTCACTGATTGTCGCCTCCAGGTCGCTGGGCATAGTCTCTTCTATATCATCCTCATGATACTGCTGGTGTTGATGAGGTCGGTGGACACGGCGACGATGTTGATGGCGGTAAGGGCGAGTCACGTTTAGCTGCCAGTTGCTTGGTACGGCTCCTGGTGAGTCCCGTCTATCATTACCGTCGTTGTCGTCCGCATCGTCATCGTTGTTGATTGCGTAACGAGCGGGATGCAACTTTCGGTGCACTTTTAGCGCACTCCAGATGCGTAGCTCTTCTCCCATTCTAAAAATAAAAGAGACAGGATTTGAATCGTGATTATGAACGTGTACGAGAAGGATGATATCTAGCTTTCCGGATCGCTTTACCTCAACTTCAATCGTCGCAGATCTTCGCGCTCGAGGTCGTAGAGAAAATCGTCAAATCGAAAACCTTCGCGCAGTATTCGTTGGCGGGAGGCGTACCGGTCGATACCGTGGTGTTCAAGCCAACCGTTCAACGCCTTCCTGTCCCGATCAACGATGGTGGTGGTCGGAGTCTCGCTTTCGCCACCGTCACTCGAACGCTGCAATCCGCGCTCCTCCTCGTCCTGCTGCACCATCCCCTCCACCGTGCCGTCCTCTTTCGCTTCCTGCGTACGGCGGTAGTGGTTCAAGTTCGCTGTGCGCTGGGCACTGTCCGGCGATCGGCGCTTGGTACCAGAGCGTTCGGCACGACTGCCGCCCTCCAATAGTGCGGCCAATTGGTTGCTGAGGCATTGCGTTAAAGTACCACTGTTGAGTAGTGCCTGGAAGGTGGCTTGGTACGCTCGCTGAGATTCCACGACGCACTCCTTCAGTCTCATGTTTTCCACCTTTAGTGCTATGTTTCGCTTTGTGGTCCGGGCGGCCGTGTCGGTGGCGATGGCCGCGATGCTGGACGAATCGATAAGCTGGTTTCGGTCCGCACCTTCCTCGCCGTCAGCCTCATCATCCTCCTCGTCATCACTGAAGACGTACTTGGTGGTGCCCAAAATGCCGCGAGCACTATCGCGATCATCCCGCATCATTGACTGGGTATGCGGACCGTCGTGAGCTCCTCCCTTCGTCGCGCCAAGCCACCCGGTCGCTGTACCGCCATCGACGGCGTCGCCAACACCACCACCAGCACCCATCTCATCGTTTTCGTCCTCTTCATCGTCGTTCGGTGGGTCACCGGCGAGGTTACGGCCAAGTTCAGGTGACAGTATCATTATACCCGCCTGGACAGCACTCTTCACCAGATTGTCCAACGCAAACATCCAGTGCGGTTTGATGTTGTGAGACCGGAGCACAGTGATGACGGCGTCCTGAAATGAGTACAGCGCAAGGTGCAGGTGGTCGATGGCGGTCGAATCAAAATCGAGCTGCTCCTTAAGTTGACCGATCGCTTGCTCGAGCGTTTCTTTGCGTTGCTCCGCGATGTAGCGGCGCAGTGCGTTGAGCAGGGTTTCGAGGTGCGCCCGCGTAATGACCACCTTTTCCTTCCGGTCCGATTCTATCTTCTCCAACCATACTCCGCAGATCTTCGTTACATCGTGGTACAGCACCTTGTCCAGTGTGGTGCGTCGCTGAGAATCTTTCTTCAACAGGTAAAATCCATCGCTTTCGTTTGCTTCGCCACCCAGGCGCGACTTGCTCGTCGTCGACGTCGTCAGCTCAACCTGAAGTGGAAAAAAATAACGCGCGCTACGTACCGTAAAGGTAAAATTGGGCGATACAATCTACATGCACTAGAAGATACCGAAAATACCTGCACTAGAAGAGCCCCGAGCGTGTTTCTGGTTCTTCGGAACTATGAGAACTACTGTGCACTTACCCGATACTGTTGGCCCCCCCTTGTTTAGGCATCTTGATTGGAGTCAGATGGGAGAGATGCTTGTTCTTCCGGAGCGAGACCGATTGTGTTGTAGGGTTGCTGGCATAGAAAGCCGGTGAGCTTGAGCTGACGGAATTTTGTGAATTTCGAACGGATGTGAGGTTCCGAAAGAGCGAATGTATGTTGGTGTGTATTGTAATGTTTGGCATTGATTTGTTTTTTTGTCACATAAACACAGACGAGAGCAGTAAAAGACAGAGACGGCCGCAAGGAGCACACCGCAGAAAATATAGTAAAAAACGAAATAAAAAAAAGAAAAGAGAAAAAAGAACGTATAAGCACAAATCGTAACAAATTTAACGTCAAACAAGCAGGAACATGCAAGCGGAATCGCGGCGAGGCATGCGAGCTTTTTTTCAAGCAAATGACAACAATAAAACCGTACAATGTAGTCATCACGGCTAGTAGTAATAGTAGCGCAGATAACAATATGAGCAGAGCGGCGGGAGTACCGATGCGCCAAAATCGCCTCAAAAACCGAAACCACAAAATAGAAAAAACATGAACAAATAACAGTGATACAGACGCAAATGCTTTCAAACCATAGTCACTCACAACCATAGCCAAGCACGAAAAGGAACCAAAAACTCACTTCGTCTCGGTGCCGATCGTGGGTGTGTTGCAGCTGACTGTGCTTTGCTGTGAGGTGAGCGTTTTCGTGACGTGACGATCCGCGGGCATGCTAACGCTGCGACCAAATTCGTAACCGGAAAAAGCGGGTGGCAACATTCCGCCACCACTACCGCCACCGCCACCAATGGGTCCGCTCGGGCTACCGCTGCTGATCGACGGACGCATCTTTTTGGTCATGCTGCAAAAACAGGGTAATGTTGGAGGGAATTAATGGCGAAATTCCACGCGAAAAAGGGATGTTACCGATAGACTTACTCGCAAAGGAATGGATCATCAAGCAGACCGGCGGCCGTGGCACGTTTGTCTACGTTTACCTCGAAGCAACGTAGGATGAAGGTTTTGGCCCGTTCGGACAGTTCCTCGGGGATGGTTGGATGGGTCTTGTAGAAGCCAACTTTGAACATAGCCGCTTGCGGGCAGCCGAGCTCGATGAACGGTGGCTTGCCGGTTGCCATCTCGACCACTGTACACCCAAAGGACCAGATGTCAGCTGCCGGCCCATAGCCCCGAACACCCTGATCGATCACCTCGGGCGCCATGTACTGCAATGTACCGGTGAACGTCTCTGTTGCTGGATTGATGCCAGCCAGCCGCTTAGAGGTGCCAAAGTCAGATATCTTCACCACGCCGCTGTACGTGTTAACAAGCACGTTGTCCCCCTTGATGTCGCGGTGTACAATCTTCTGATCATGCAGGTACTTCAACCCCGCGAGTATTTGACGCGAGTAGAACGCGATCGTTGTTTCGTTGTCCTTGAGCGGACCCCACTTGGATCGCAGCAACGCCGACAGCGATCCACCCGGCACCTGCTCCATGAAGATTTTGAAAAACTTGTGCTCCGACTTGGAACCCCAGTACTGGACGATGTTGCGATGACGCAGCTGCGAATGTAACTTGATTTCCTCGTGCAACGGCTGTACGTCGTGCGTGTTACGTTCGGGGACCTCCTTCACCGCAATTTTCACCTGCGTGGTGAGGTCGCGGGCAGCATACACAATGCCGTACGTGCCCTTGCCGAGGATGATGCGCCGACCTTGATCATCTGTCTCGTACTCATACTTCAGCTCGTCAGCCGTCGTGTCAGCGGAGGACAAATCAATGAACCCCGACCCCTGGTCGGCTGTCATCTCCAGGATCAGGTCGTAAAACGTTTGGCGGCACTGGGCGGACGGGAAGTAGATCTGGAAATCGTCCGAGTTCTGATGGACGTACAAGTAGGCGCAGCGTTCATCCCGCTTGTACAGGCTGACCGACTTGATCTGGCTGGCAAGAAAGTTGAAGTCGTGCAACTTTAGGCAGCTGCCCTTCGCGTGTTGCTGGCAAATGTTCGAAATGTCGATCGACTTCTGCTCCGCGTCCATGTGGATCGACACGTAGCTCGGCATGTAGATTTTCTGTGGTTCGAGGATCAGTATCGGAAATCGCACCGCACTGGTGGGTTCAAGGGCGGTCGCTTCAAGAAAAAATTCCATCCAAAACTGGAAGATTTGCTGCTCGATTGGGAGTGCACCTTGTTCTTCGGTTCGCTTGCGCGCCCGATCAATCAGCATGATGTTACCGATGGTTGATTTCAAGTACCATTTCGGCGGTCGTAATTTAAACATGTATTCGGCGGCTTGAATCGCTTTAGCGTAGTTCTCCGCCAGCACTGAAATTTCGAAGAACGTGGCCACGTTCCAGTAGTCGCGGATCTGTGCCAGCGAGCCCTTTTTGCCAATGAGATTGTTCAACTTCATACCGATGTACTGTAGCTCACTGTCGCTGAAGTCCTTGCCGTCAATCACCAACAGTGTGGCCAAGTTAATGCCGGCAAACTCGTTCGGCTGTACCTCGAACGACTTCCGGTACCAGATAATCGCGTTTCGGAGACTTTCCTGATCAGTGTGGTTCGATTCCACAAACATGTCCTTGTAGATTCGTCCGTACAGGCACAGCATGTCTGGGAAATGGTTCTCCTTCTTCTCGAGCGCTTTCGTACAGGTACGGAGCGCACGCTCCCGGTCTCCCTCCTGATTGCGGCGGTTCAGCGCGAACGCGTACAGGTAGTGCATATGGCCGGTATTGATGTAGTTCTGCTTGTTTGGTATCGTCTGCAAATCATCGACCAGCTGCACCATTGCGTCGTAATCCTGAACGTCGCGCAACGACAGCATGTACGTCTGAACGATCTCCTTCGAGAGAACATGAGGGTCGTCGAGGCGCTTCCGCATATTGCGCAACATGCGCTGCAGCTCCTCTACATTGCCTGCATGCTGATCGCGCAAGCTTCGCAGATCCGACAGAAACTTTTCGCGCAAATGTGCCTTCGACTGGATCTCCACTTCTTGGAACAATTTCCGAAGCGCAGCGAACAGTGATGTCGGCTGTTGCTGCTGCTGGGTCTGCTGAGTGGGTTGTTGATGCTGCTGCTGACCGGATTGAAGCAACGAAGGCTGATCGTCGGCTACACCGCTCTTGAGCGGGCTCGTAATCAACACGCAGTTGCCACTCTCGTGCAGCCGGTATGAAACAAACTGATAGTTGCCACACGAAAGCTTCATACGCAGTGTCGCCTCGTTCTGCATGTCGTTATAGATGACAATATTGCCTTTCATTTCGAAGCTTTCGCGCACGCCCAACTGATAGCAGAGCGTGCTTTGCTGCGTCTGTACGCTTAGGTCAACCACCACGATGTCGGCACTGTAGAACGACTCGAGCGTGTTAAGGTCACCGTAGTCGAGTACTTCGAACAGGAGCAGCTGAAGATTTCCGCCAACCTGAGCGCACGCCTGCCGCACTTCCTCGAGGGCTGCCTTTCGTTGGTTGAGAAAAGCGCTCTGCTCACAATCGATTACTACCGCAATGTCCATGCGGGGACGCTGGTGGCCTCCTCCCGTCCCAGATGCTGGACCCGATCCAGAGCCTGTTCCCGCGGCCGCAGCCACTGCCGTGCCGCCCGAGATTTCACTCAAATTTGACATGCTGCCGCCGTTTTTGGTGCCTGCATGGGCGTCTACGGTTGGAACATTAGAAAAAAATATGTTTAATAATATGTTAACATAGTGCATAATCTGGCCCCTATGAAATCATGGCGACCCCTTCTTCCATACACACCAAATGAAACAGGGAACCATGTACCCATCCATGCGTTATCCATGTACCATGTACCATGCGTTATCGTTTCCCTGGTGAGGGACGGTTTCATTTTTCGTTTCGTTTCTTTTCGGGTCTGCGATCAAAATATGAATTGTTCGAAAATATGCTCGCAGCCGACCATGGTGACGCCATTCGGTTTTTACGACCCTTTGGGTACACGCATTCCACAGCTATGTCGCAAGTGTCTCCAGCCGAGCTGACCGCGAAGGCGCTTGGAAGCGAGGGAGATCCGACCCTCAGACCCTTTAAGCGTGACGCGTTAAATGCGTCGCATATACGCCAAGCGACGCCGCTGTGCAGGGATGCAAAGCAAAATAAAAAAAAATGCCTACTTCCAATCACGGGCAGGGATCCTTATAGCAGCCACAAAAAAACAACCGACAACGATATCGAAAACGTTCGCAGGACATAAAAGAGAGCAAATCCTGTACATGTGATTATCGCCACAGATCCATGATCAGATCTTCGAAAAGCAAGAGAGTGTTGGGAAAACTTTTCCACCTGTGAAGCATAATTGCTCAAAGGTCGAAACGCCGCTAGTGAATGCGATTGCTCGGGACGGCTCCTTCGCGGTCCCAGGCTGACTGAGGCGGAAGATACCAATAGTCGTTGGATGTCCCAGTGGGAACGTTACCATGTGCGTTCACGTTTTGTCACTTACCCATTTCGTCCATACTACTGCTGTCGTCTATTTGGCTGATGTCCGTGTTTTTACTCCGCTCGATTACTAGCAGTCTGTGGCTGGAAAAAACACTGTTTATAGCAGCTATCGCCCGTGTTGTCGCAAGCTGCAGGCAGGCCCCGTTGCTGCCGGCACCACCAAGGGTGCCTCTGCTTGTGCCTGCCTCCCGTCCCGTCCGGTTGATGGCGGTTGATCGGTTGTTGATGAAGAGTTTGATGGTTCTTCACGGGAAGTGAAGATGCAGTTGCTGGCTGCAAAGCCGGCCGGTGCCCGGCAGCACCCCGGTCTGCGTTTGCTGCAACGAACAGTTGACACGGTTACACACTGGTTAGATTTTCTGGCGTACTGTTAGCACAACGGAGTGTGGCAGAACTATAAAGTGGAACCCGACGGGGAGACAAAACGAAGTGCGTGCGTGCGCGCGCAACTACCTCAAGCGAATGGTACCAAACTGTTGGTTAGCTTTGTTTGTAAGGCCCTTCGACCGAGTTTTGCTT
>NW_026454471.1:0-8190 GCF_943734635.1 Anopheles cruzii | reverse complement strand
AAAATGGACAAAAGTTACAGTTCCAGGGATCACAGGGTACGTATGACAGGATCTGACGTTCGCCGTGAAAGGTTTGCGTTTCTTGTTTAAATATTAATCATCGGTTTTTTGTACGCGTGTCACTTTTTATGGACCACACGTGCCATCCTTTTTGTCATGAATTCTAATGTTTCTATCTCTCGCAGAGTGCAACCAAACACAACACCACAAATTTTAATCGAATCGAGCGCCACCAATTGAATGGAGCTTAATCATTTAATCGAATTAATTCGATTAATTTACGCTTCATAATCTCATTTAATTGATGTAATATAGATAAATCGAATCCGGTTTTATGCACTCTCCTCGCGCCCGCCCCTCGCTCGTTTTTGCAGATGTTTTGTGGCCGCCAATGGCCCGCCAGAGCTCGGGCCGAGCCTGTGGATTTACATATGACAAGCACGAACCGGTGCACCGTACACACTCGCGGTCGCGCGGGTATTTATTTCACTTTGGTTATTAATCTAAAACCGGAGAGATAATTTATTCCACCTGCAAAAGGCCAACAGGCCAACCCCGAGAACGGCCCGTCGATGACCCATCATTTAGTGGAATTATCTTTGGTGCACTCGAACTCGGTGTGTGTATGTGTGGACTACTAATTGATTTATGTTCGGTTGAGGAAGGGAAAAAAAACATTTCCCTCGATGCGTTCAGCAATGCAACGGCTGAACCGCACGGAAAAAGGGCGCACTACTAATTGAGAGTTATTTTTGTGTCCCATTTTGCCTCTTTTTTTCTAGCGCGGCCACCATTCGATTTTACGTTTATCGCTGCATCAGCATGTTATTCCGAGCGATTGTGAATCAAATGTGGAGCCGTTTCGAAGTTTTATCTTAAATTATGAAGCTTATGAAGTAAAAACGTGGTCGCGATAACATTTTTAATGCACGAGTCATAAAAATATCAAGCTATTTTATTTCAAGCGGCCTTTAAAGGGAGCCCTTCCAGTCGTCAAAACCATAGTTTGTGGCTCATCGATTTTCCACTGCAACTGGTGCGCGGTCTTGAGCCTCGAAGCCCAGGTTCTATAATCAAAACTACCAGCAACCGGTTTCGTGACTGTGAGGTGCCGCATACACTCTCAACACGTACTTCAATATTCCATTACCGCAGCACATCATTACTGACAAATAGTACGTTCTCACAGAGGCTTCCCTCGTGCCCCATCAACGGGCTCCGGCGCATGATTGAGGGGCATAAATCATCACACTTTAAAAGTCACTTCCACCGGGGGGCCGTCGCGACAGGAAAAATACGGTGCACGACCGGCTGGCCGACCGGCGCAAGGACTCGAACCGCCGTCGTTTTAAATCAATTACGTTGCCCTTATCTTTATCGGAAAATTGATTTAAAATACATGGAACCATGTACGGGTTGCCTCTTAAGGATAAAAGTATACATTTATCCTGCCACTCACACACGCGGACCGTGCCAGGGTATTCGGTGCGCTGTTCTTCGGGCTCGCCAAAAGGACCTGCATGTACACTGTTGCCTTAGCCGAGGCTTAGAACGGGGTTGCTCCTTTGCGCCCTCGCCCATTACGTGTGTCGATTTGGAGTACTCGCCGAGTGGCGTGTAGCGCCGCAGTCATATCGCAGCATAATCGACTTGTCGTGCGGACGAGATTTTCGTGTTGTTTAGGGCGAAGAAACAACCGTGCTCTCCCCGCTTTGCTCGCTCGTTAGCCGTATACGGGGCAAGTAACGCCGTTTCTTGGCCACCACCTTTGGCGATGGCCGTGTGAAGAAGCGGAAGAGCTTCTTACTTGCCCACTAAACAAGGTCGTGAAGCATACGAAACGTCGCCGAAGACAACGAGGACCCTCGTTTCGCGACACAGCGGACAAGGACCGTAATCCCCGTCTCGGGCATAATCTGCCGAGCGAAAGGAGGGTGCCACGGAAAGACTTGAAGCGATGGGCCGTGAAGGAAGCCGAGCCAAAGGGAAAGAAAAGAATGTGGCCCCAGCATAGGCAGGCAGGCCGCCCGTTCCGTTCTTTTTGCTGACTGCCGGGCCGTTAGATACCGCTTTGTAGCGTTTTAACGGAAGGTGATTTGGCGACAAAAGGGCTCAAGGATCAAAGGGCTGTGCGCATCGAAATTCAATAACATTAAAAGCGAAAGCCTGTCGGTAAATAAATGTGTTCGGCTGCCAGCCCATTTCGGCACCCATCGTTTAACGGTCCTCCACTTATCGTCGGTCGGGGACGTTCCGTTTTCTTCCTCACACGCCCGATTTCCTGTTTCCGGTTGACTCACTGAACCGAACCGTAAGTGAAGCAGGAAAAAAGGGAGCGCATCGGCTGAACGGCTGTTTGACGACCGTCGGGCAAAGAAAGCGACCAGAACGGCACCAACGCATCCGCCTAAAATACCATGTTAACAAAATTACGACATTGCATGAAGGCCGCCTGAGCTCAACCGTGCATTACATTCCTGTCTCGAGAACACAGGCCCGGGCAACCCAAAAAATGCGTTTCCATGCGTGTAGCATATTTGCTGAATTAAATTTTATGTTCTTCAAGGCGGAAAGGCACCACACAAAAAGGCGGACACAAGGAGGGCAAAATAAAACCACTGCAACTGGAAAGTATTTTGGCAAAATACGGTGAACCATTAGAACTTGAACATGCTGAAATCGAGCGGTGTACTTGTGTGTGTTGGGGGCACTGGCCCATGTAAATTAGGCAAAAACTTGCAACCGACCGTTGGTTTTATGGTCCCAACAGTTTCAGCTACCAGCTACTGCATCGTACCGACCTAACACAGTTATGGACAGTTCCTGGGGCCTTTGGGGCCTCTCTCTCTCGATGAGGATGCTGGCGATGAGGTTGTTTTAGCAAACTCGTGGAAATTGTATTTAGAAAGTTGGCAACTTTGTTTTCAATCTAACAACTCCATAACATGATACCATAGTTTATGAACTCCGTACCGTACACGATGCTCAACAGGATTTTTTTCGGCAAATTATTAAATGCTCATATCCCGATTTTGTCACAATATTAGCATTACACAAACCATTTGCTTTGAGAATCGTGCTAACCTTGCTTTGAAAATTCCGCCAGTTGAAGGCATATTCGAAAACAGATACGATGCAGCTGCATCAACAGATCAACTCTCGCCGCTCCGCTGAATAAGGTGAATGTATGAACAAACGAAATGTGGTACGTTATTTTTGAACCATTTTTCGACCACACTCCCGACTCCCGGTGGTAGTTTTTGAAGTTTGTTTTTATTTAAATTTCTAAACAGCAACCGCTCCGTGGGCTGCGCCACACGGACGAATGGACGGTTTGAAACTTTCAAAGCCGGCACACGCTGTTACAACGTGTAAATCACCCGCAATTGCACCACACATCCCACGGACGGCGCCGCCGGGCGTTGACAGACACATATCTGGCCATTTGCGCGCATACTAACGACCCCCTTTGCGGTCCGAGGTCGGAGCAGTCCCGGTGCCCGCTGCCCGGGGACGGATGCAAACAGCCCCACACGGACACGGGTGCATCCGTTTAGATACGGTCGCCATGTTTGCGCAAGTAAATAGCGGCAAACAAATCATGCAAAATGTACCGCTGCATGATGACCATGAGCTTTTGCCACCGGTGGCCACCGATTCCGGGCGCGGCCACCGGTGTTGTGGCCATTCGCCACGCTAATGGCGGATGAACCCGGTTTTTTTTTCGCTCGCTCCGGGAAACTTTCGCTTCTCACCGTTTGCCGGGCTCCGTCAGAGTTATTGTGGTCAACAGAAATTACTTTTCCGTTTGCTCAGCTTTCGCGTAGACACGGTGTCCATTGGTGTGCTTTGAATGCTGCATCCCTTTCAACGGCCCCCCCCATCACGGTCATTGGACCACGCGGCTGAAAGGTAATATATGCAAGATGTTTGAAACTCGCTCTTTGGTTCGCGCAATAGGACGCCACAATTGGAGGGAAAAAAGCGGACCACATAACAGTAACAATCGGTGGAAAAATAACTAGAAACAACATAACCTTCAGCTGGCCACACATCTGTTGATCTGGGCACAACCGGAACATGCAACATTCACTGGGTGGTTCTACACGGACCAATAAACATTTCCAACGTAAAGCGGAAAGCGTAAAAACCACATCGAGTAGTGCGTCACCGTTGTTGCGTTGTGGTTACTTGTAAGGCTAATTTAATCGGAGCTTTTATTATGATGAATATTTGTGCCCCGGTTCGGCCCGGTGCAACAGTTTGAAGTGACCACCATAAATCCCGGTACTTTACGGTGGACGGCAAACACGGAAGCACCCCATGCGGAAGGCCACCCGGGTACCGGCTGGCCGGCTTCACCAGTTACACACGATGACATCGGCCGCCGCCACAGTCGCACCGAGAGAGATCCCTGTGGTTTTGCTCGGCTTCTCCTAGGAACATCCGTGAATCGCATCCTGATGCGATACGTTTGTTCGATGGGCGACGAACACGACGGGCCCAGGCCCCGCAGGCGTTCACTTGTTTACGGCAACAACTCCGTACGGAACAACGGGCATTCTCGTCAACAAGTGTGTTGCCAGCTTTGCGTGAAGGCATCGGGTTGCGTTTCTTTGGTTTCGTTCTTTTTCAAGTCGGTTGAAAATGTGTGTCATGTTTTCGAATGGTTAGAATCGTTGGAAGCAAAGTTTATGTTTGAACAATTGTTTACCCATTGTTTTTCTATTTCTTAGGCTTCACAGTGCGATAAACTTAGTGAGGACTGAGTTTCAACATAATAATGGGTAATTCCTATTTCCCATCATTGATGACCTTTCATCATTGTGTGGGTAAATTAAATATCAAAAGTAATTCCTATTAAATAGAACTTTGAACAAACCAGATCCGAACTCCAATCTTTTCGAACCGAGTCCAAGAGTTGTACAATCAATCAATTTTATTTGCAATATGTAAGCGATCATCTCAAACATCAGAACTATTAAGCTTAGTTAGGTTTAGTTCAAAAACTTTCTGTATGTACAGGGTTTTCCATCACGATCCAACTATTTGAATGTTGAATAACTCCGCTATTTGTTAATCGATTTTGATAAATGAACAATATTTATAGAATGCCGTTTATAACCAATTTACCCAGAAATCAAAATCGATCAAATGACCGCCTCCTCTAGACACACAAAAAGCGGTCAAAATCGACTGACAAATAGCGAAGTTATTCAACATATAAATAGCTGGATCGTGATGAAACACCCTGTATATTCAGGGAAGTTTTTTACTTTCCTTGGCAACCGTGCTTTTTGATGTTTTTTGGAACAAACATTTAGAGCTAATATTACTTGATATAAATGACATAAATATTAATTATTATTTCAGCAAAGCAAGCATATTACTTGTGCAAATATTGAACAAGGAATGTAACAATGATAAAAAGGTAAAATAATTACTCGAAAGCATCCTTCAATTCCCACAGCACCACGAAACTATTTTTCTAGGCTAAAGCTTAAGCTGTTATCTGCTTAGCCACAAATCGGTGCTCTCAAGTGCTGCCCCGCAGCATTATGTAAACATTACCCGATTAGTTGTCGAAACTGACGGACAAAACCGAACCGGAGAAAGAGATAGATTTGCTGTGCACAATAAAACGCAGACAGTGATTAATTCCAAACCACAGGTCCAGACTGTTTGCTATGTCCCACGCCACGGGCGTTGCAAGAATCCTGATTTCTAACCCAATATCCGGCCCTGCACGGCCGGCCACTGTTTGGAAAGGATTTCATTGTCCGCATCCTTTTTCACGGTTCCCGGCCAACCCAAAGCCTGAGAAGGCCGGGTTTAGTAAAATACCATAGCACGCACCGTAACCCGAGGGAAGGACGAGGGTTTCTTCGATGGCGGTGGTGCGGTGGTTGAGCGCAGAACCAGAAGGCATTATCACACCTTAAATTTTCCAATAACCTCAACGGTACCGGCATCGTCCCGGGAGAGTCCTTTGTGGCCAGTGTGCTCAGCAGCGGAACGAGCGCCAGCGTAAACCATCCATCGACATATGCAACATAAGCCAGCAAAATGTGGCGTGTTTGTGGCGTGTTACCAGCGGAGCACCACCGGAGCAGCCGCAGTCGAGGCAGTCGAGGAAAATAACCAACAACTTAAGAGGCACAACATTTATCAGTGTCAGCCAATGAGGGAGAACTTCCGCCTTCGTTCGCGCTCCGGCGACGACGCGGCTCCGACCTCCGGCCGTAGCCGTATTCCCGATGGAACCGAAGGATACCGTAGCGAAGCCGTGGTCGGGCCGGGCCGTGCATCCGTGAAACGCGATGCCTCCGTTACCTTGGCCACCACGGCATACGGTGGAACGGAATTTCTTTTCAACACTCCGGCCACTTCCTTCGAGCAGACCCTGCCAGAAGTTTCCAAGACAGAGTTGGCGAGCGCGAGGCAAATGAAGCGAAACCGAGAGCCGCAGATCCGGTGGATGTGCGCCAACTACCCCTGTCCTCTCGGGTACCGCCACAACTCCCAAGGATCCGGTGGCGTTGGCGCTGTAAGGCGTAAGAATGATGCACGGTGCGATTTTTACGGTAAGTGGTTTGGATTTGTACATGCACACCACACGGGGGGGCCCGGTGCCGGGAAGGTTCCGGCTCCGGCCGCGAAAGTTTCTGCCGGGCGAGCAATCGAACGAGAAAAATGTGTTTTATTGCTCGCCGCGCCAAGACGATCCCCGGGCTGCGTACTCTTGCGAGACGTTCACGCTTGCCTGCGCCATTGAACCGGCAAACCGCGCTTTTTGGCTTCGGGGTAGCCAAGCCAAGAAACTTTCCCCCGACCGGCTCCAACAACGTGGAAGCTCAGTCAGTGACGAACTCGGAGTGACGAGAAACTGCATGATGGGTTTATAAGCGCGTGTAAAATTTCATTTCAAATTGCTGAATCCTTACGACAGTTTATTTGCAGCTCACGATGCGTTTCGATGCAGCTGCAACCGTTTGAAGTTGCTCTCCAGTGCTGCAGCACGGTGCTCCATAAATCGAGTGCCGTTGACAAGCCGATGTTAACATGTGTGCTATCTAACCCGATCCCGGCACAATCACCACAGAGCACAACCCCGCCATTAAAAACTCATCAGAAAGTGGCCCGAAGCAGAGAGATAATGTTCCGCGGAGAGACCGCACAACTGGTGCGAGGGCAAAAAAGCCTAATGTTTCGACCCACTTACGGGGGCTAAACGCACGTGATAAATTAAAAACAAATAGAACTATCGTCAAATTGCTGCGGCCCCGTTTTTCACGCGATTAGAGCGAAGCGATAAGCCCCCGGGGAGGTTCCGAGGCATGCCGAGGCGTGCCGAGTTGCACCTCCGAGGCCACCTGGCGGAACCTAGTGTGCCTACAGCCTTCCGGGACACGGCCGCCCAGGGCGCTCGACGTGTGGGCCGTATGTGGGCCGCCACTGTGCATTCGATCACTCACTTCAGTCATCGTTGCCGGACACGGAGAACATGGATCTCCCGCGCACAATACGGAGGTTCTTACTTTGGAGCGCACCAACCAGAATGGAGTGGATTTATAATGGCTTTTGTGTCGGTGAGGATTCGGTGTCTGTCGGAACGGCGAACAAGGAAGTCCCCGGCTTCGCCGCCGCAGGTTTACCACTACCGTCCCGAGCGGCCAAGGCGCAGGAAGCACGTTTCCGTTCATTTCACACTCGGCACACAGCAGCAGCAGCAGCAGCAGCAGCGGCAGCAGGGGACCGCTCGAGCACCTTAAAACCGGGCTTCCGGCCATAAGCCATTTAACGCGCCTAGCCTAGCGTCCACCCATCTCGGCGTCCTAAGCCCTCTCCCCGGATCCTGAGGAGCTGAACCAGTTAATGCGCCCTTTCTGCTACACGTCTGGCGGAAGAACCGAGCGTCGAGAGAAGGGAGGGAACGCGGAGGGTTACCTTACCGTAATGCGCCGTATGTGTGTGTCTACGAAAGCAACCGACAGCGTTGCCAGCGTTCCGCCAGGATCCACCCGCGGGGGGAGCTTCGACGGATCGACGGAGTGAATTGAAACCAAAACAATTTAGTGACCGGAACATGGTGGAACACGGCGCAAAAGAATCCGAGGGTGCGAGGAGGACTTTCTTCGTCCTCAACAATGGCTAGTTTTGTAGTCTTTCTTTCTTTGGAAAGCGGATGGA
>NW_026454470.1:0-8191 GCF_943734635.1 Anopheles cruzii | reverse complement strand
CTTTCTTTCCGGAAAGTGAGTTTGCTTATTGCGTGATTTATGGCCTGGCTTTATTTATGGTCGCTTGAAAAATTAGCCATAGGCCAATTAAGCTATGACCAGAATTAGCCATATTTTGCATGGCCTAATTAGCCATATTTTGCATGACCAGAATTAGCCATATTTTGCATGACCAAATTAGCCATATTTTGCATGACCAGAATTAGCCATATTTTGCACTACCAGAATTAGCCATATTTTGCATGACCAGAATTAGCCATATTTTGCATTAGCCATATTTTGCATGACCAGAATTAGCAATATTTTGCATGACCAAATTAGCCATATTTTGCATGACCAAATTAGCCATATTTTGCATGACCAGAATTAGCCATATTTTGCATGACCAGAATTAGCCATATTTTGCATGACCAAATTAGCCATATTTTGCATGACCATATTTTGCATGACCAGAATTAGCCATATTTTGCATGAATAAACTAGCCATGTTTTCCAAGAGCAGAAGTAGCCATCGTTAGGGAAAAACAGCATAATGCCACTCGGGCAATTAAGCAATAAGTAGGACGCGAGCGCGGCGCATCACGCCACACCCGCGAAACAGCTAGCCTAAACGCTTTAACCGCGTCACGCCACGGTTGCGCACCAATAGGTTGACAACGGTTAGAACGGCTAGGTTAGCACTTCCTAGGCTACTTAGGGCAATCGCGCACTTGGCATGGCCTCTTTTCGGCAGTCTCGATCAGGCAGTTAATGTGCGCGGCAGTTTGCTTCAATAAAAAGCTACATTGTTCCGAAAAACCCATAACTCTTCATTCTTTCATACGGCGGCCGATGATGCCGCAAGACCAAAATCTGCACCGAACGGTCACTCGTAGGGGTTGCATTGGCTTCTCTTGCACGACCTGTGGGTTTTCCGAACCCCAAAAACGAAAATTCTGCTTGTTAACATAACCACCGAGGTGGGAATAAGCTTACATGAAATGTGCTTTTCAAATATCGTACAGTTTGAGATTAGACCTAACACTTTGGAAGTAAGTTTTTAATATTTCCCAGCTTTCTTCAAGCGTAAAGCGACCTATTTCGTAAATGTGGAAGTGTTTACTAAATGTCTACATTTTCCAGAATCAAATTTGACGTTTTAAACGTGAAATAATGGGTAGTTCAAAATGTGCACGCGTTTTTGACCACCCTGTATTATACGAAAATATATATAAAACCCTGAGTTAGCGTCTGCGAAACTGATAGACCGTTCGAAAGGATAACGGAAAGGATCCGTTTTCTTGGCTGCTTTCCGGCCGCAAAAAAACATTCTTCCTAGATTTGAATCCTGGAGCACTGTAGAACTCTGAACCTACATTTTCCGCATGAGCATGTTGTAGAAAGATGATCTGCCATTCTTTAGCTATTTTAATGGCTTGTTTGGCTTTGGAGTTTGCCTCGCGACAAAGAGAGGCAAAGTAAGGAAAGTAGTGAAGATGTTGTCCGGAGTTTTGCTTGCCCTTCTAAGGGTTCTGAGGGCTTTTCTTCTGTGCTTGATTGCTTCTGCGACTTCTTTGTTCCACCATGGGGCGTTGCGCTTTCCAGGGACTCCGCTGGTTTGGGGGATGCTGCAACTGGCCGCGTTGGTGAGAAGTGTGCAGAAGGCTGAGGGGCTTAGGTTGTTTGGAAGAAAGATTGAGATTGGAAGAAATAGCTGATTGGTAGAGGGACCAGTCAGCTCTTTCATAGATCCATCTGGGACGGAGGCTGGTGGTGAAATGGTTGTTTGGGGAGGTGAGGTCAATTATGATGGGGTATAGTATACTCTGGCATCGGTCGCCATATAGTATACTCTGGCATCGGTCGCCATATCGTATATGCTGGGTTACTTTGAACTGGGCATGGTCGCCATATAGTATACGCTGGCATCGGTCGCCATATAGTATAAGTTGGCAATCACTCTGCATATAGTATACGCTGGCCGACGCTTGCTTTCCTGGCCCGCAGTAGAGGCGCACCGCGTGGTGCGTCGTTACGCACGCACCGGTGTTGCTGGGTTCGAGACTTTTGGCGATACCCAAGCGCGGCGGTTACCTTGTCACCTGTTTGGCGAGGTGTTTATTTCCGTTGTTGCCGGCGTCGGCCCAACGCATGGTTGGTTCGTTAGTGACGAGAGTCGCGCACTTTGACGGCGGGCGGCTTCGGTGCGAAGCCGCCCCGCGTGTGTAGCACTTGGTTGGCACTGGAGTTTGGGGAACTCGACTTGTTTCTTTCCTTCGGGGAGAATTTTAAACACGACACGAAGAGATATGTGTCTTTATCACCGCCATCAGAATTTTTGACTGACGGATCGATCTTTATTTTATACAACTTTAAATTGCGTTCCTGGGGTCTATTTCGTTGTTCTATTGGGTGGCCTGTTTGTGTGGTCCAGTTTCCTCGAATTCTTCGAGGTCTGGCTCGTTTCCTGTTTTGCCAAATTCCTCTAGGTCTGGCTCGTTTCCTGTTTTGCTACTGGCTTTCTTTCCGGAAAGTGAGTTTGCTTATTGCGTGATTTATGGCCTGGCTTTATTTATGGTCGCTTGAAAAATTAGCCATAGGCCAATTAAGCTATGACCAGAATTAGCCATATTTTGCATGGCCTAATTAGCCATATTTTGCATGACCAGAATTAGCCATATTTTGCATGACCAAATTAGCCATATTTTGCATGACCAGAATTAGCCATATTTTGCATGAATAAACTAGCCATGTTTTCCAAGAGCAGAAGTAGCCATCGTTAGGGAAAAACAGCATAATGCCACTCGGGCAATTAAGCAATAAGTAGGACGCGAGCGCGGCGCATCACGCCACACCCGCGAAACAGCTAGCCTAAACGCTTTAACCGCGTCACGCCACGGTTGCGCACCAATAGGTTGACAACGGTTAGAACGGCTAGGTTAGCACTTCCTAGGCTACTTAGGGCAATCGCGCACTTGGCATGGCCTCTTTTCGGCAGTCTCGATCAGGCAGTTAATGTGCGCGGCAGTTTGCTTCAATAAAAAGCTACATTGTTCCGAAAAACCCATAACTCTTCATTCTTTCATACGGCGGCCGATGATGCCGCAAGACCAAAATCTGCACCGAACGGTCACTCGTAGGGGTTGCATTGGCTTCTCTTGCACGACCTGTGGGTTTTCCGAACCCCAAAAACGAAAATTCTGCTTGTTAACATAACCACCGAGGTGGGAATAAGCTTACATGAAATGTGCTTTTCAAATATCGTACAGTTTGAGATTAGACCTAACACTTTGGAAGTAAGTTTTTAATATTTCCCAGCTTTCTTCAAGCGTAAAGCGACCTATTTCGTAAATGTGGAAGTGTTTACTAAATGTCTACATTTTCCAGAATCAAATTTGACGTTTTAAACGTGAAATAATGGGTAGTTCAAAATGTGCACGCGTTTTTGACCACCCTGTATTATACGAAAATCACCCTATGTGAGATAGGATTACTACCCTTCCACCTGGTCCTCCTCAAAAAACTAACAGACTCCGCAAGCAGACTCGTAGAAAAAGGCTTCAATCCCAGCAACCACCTCAGAAGAACAAACCAAACACTCTTCGCACTAACAAAACAAAAATTCCTAAGGCTTGGAACAAGGCCTTGGAACTCAACCCCACCCCAAATAGACTGAACTTTGAAAAACCTCATTCAAAAGAAAAATATAAACATCAAATCTACCCAAACCCTACACAAAGAAATCTGTATTAAATATCTAAACCACAAACACATCTACACCGACGGTTCCGTTGACACACCCACAGCAGGTTGTGGAATCCACTCAGACACAGTGGATTGCGCAATCCGACTCCCCGATCATACTTCCATCTTTTCAGCCGAAGCAATAGCCCTCACCATTGCAGCTGAGAGGTACACGAGCGGGGATCAGTTGAACATTATTTTCACTGACTCCGCAAGCGTCCTACAGGCTCTGGAAAATGGATCCATAAAAGACCCCTTCATACAACACCTAGAAAACACCTTTCCACAAGACACAACCCTCTGCTAGATCCCTAGCCACGCCGGAATCCAAGGAAATTCAGAAGCCGACAAACTCGCCAACCATGCCAAACTCCTAACCGATCCAAAACAAATAGCTCCCTCTCGAAGGGATGCTTCGAAAATAACCTCCGAAAACATTTCCAATCACTGGCAAAGTGAATGGAATAAAAGCACCCGATTCCTCAGATATATTAAAACCTCCATCCTCCCCTGGAGAGACAACACCTCCAGCCAACACCAAAAGATCCTATCTCGGCTTAGGATAGGACACACTAGACTAACACACTCACACCTAATAGACAGATCCAGTAAGCCTTTATGTCAGTTCTGTGGAGTTGACATTACAGTAGACCACCTACTAGTGAACTGTTATGGCTACTCCTCAGAAAGATCAATTTGTAAAATAGATCATAATATATCCCAAATCCTCTCCAACCAAGAACGCAAACTACTAAATTTCCTAAGAAGAACCGGATTATACACCCAAATCTGAATACTTTCAGATAAACCAGCCAGTTACAACTTCAACTACAGACAACAATAGGCAACTAAGAGACGAATGAAGCCTCGAGCTCAAAGTCTCTATAATAGTCATCCAGTGAGCAGTCATACTGTTTGACTGACTCACCAACGCATAAGTGAATAAAAATTATAACGTAGTAAAAAGTAACACGCAGTGTCTTAATAACGAAAAGAGAAAGAAAAATCTTTTCAATAGCAACATCGATATGTCATCTGTCAATAAAGTATTTGTCACTTCTCTTTTGACCATCACGAAGCACACACGTATATCCAGATTACTGCGCAAAACCACGCTCTCTTAATAGAACTCAAACAGTCCACAAGGCGTGATGATGGCGGTCTTCGGAATGTTGTCCGGGTTAACTAGAACCTGATGGAATGCTTTCTTCAGGTCTACCTTCGAAAAAATGGGCTTTCCGGCCAGCATGGCGGTGAAGTACTGAAGGTACGGAACTGGATACTTATCAGGTGTTGTTTGGGCGTTCAGTGCCCGTTAATCGCCGCATGGCCGCCAGGTTCCATCCGCTTTCTGCACCGTATGAAGAGGGCTTGTCCAGTTTGATTTCGAGGGGCGGCAGATGCCCAATTTCATGTGAAGCTCGGATTCTGATTTTGCTGCTGCGAGCTTGTCGGGCGGCAGCCTTCGGGGTCTTGCGCTCGTTGGTGCCCCGGTAGTCGTAATGCAATGTACGGTTGTGGCTTTGTACTGGTCATCGGGTGGCTTTGTTTTGGTAATAGCTGGGAACTGACCTAGCAACTTGGTGAACTCGTTGGCCTGTTCGAAGGCTCGAATGTTGCTGTAGGGAGTCTCCACTATGATACTCGCTGTCTGGAGAGTGACCAAGCCGCACAAGCCGCTTCCTCCTGAGATCGATCAAAAGATCATAATGGGTCAGGAAGTCGGCACCTAGTTTGGCCGTTGCCACGTCGGCAATAATGAAGGTGAAAACGGAAGAGCGTCGAAGGCCAAGTGTTGCTACGGACACCTCCAGCAAACAGGCTCCGCGAAGGAAGGCCTCCTAGCTCGCTAGTGGTGCCGGCGACACATAGGGAGGATCTCTGCACGAGCAAGTGGTCTCGAGTTCCGATTCTCTCTTACCTCTTTGGTTAGTTTGCTTCTCACTTGTGAAAGCCTATCCGAAGAAGAGCGGTTCTGTCGACCGTTCGGATGGTGGGCAGAGAATCCGGTTTGAGGATCAACTGTTTCTAGCCTAGGAGCGGACAAAGTAAAACACCAAGTCCGTCCGATTCTAATTTTATTGTAAGTAACTAGCCGGTTTATATACAGGTTTGAAGTACGCGCGTCTTATGGGAATTGGAACATTTGGTCATTGCTGCGCCAACGGCGTCGCGAACGCTTCCGCGATTGCCGGTCTCGTTCACTCGTTTAATGCATCGGTCGCTGCTTGCGGTCTTCGGCACGGTGCTTCGGTGCTTTCCCATGATCGGGTGTGAAAATGTTTTCGATGCGAGCCCTACCTTCCGACACCTAGACGGCCTGTCCAAGCAAATTTTTATTTAGGCCATCAACTGCCTGGTGTCGATCGGTTCACAATGTTTTCTTTCTTTCCCGATCGGTCGCACGTTGCATGTTTCGCAATATTTCGTTCTTTCGCCGGCGGTCGAGCGTCGCTCGATTCGCAATGTTTATTGTTTGTCGCGCCCGTTCTGCCGTGCAGCAACACTGAGGCTAAGATGAAACGCTGAACCTATTTTTCGTAAAGGGTTTCGTAAAGGGTATTTACCGAGGGTAAAGTAGTTTTGGCCGTCCAGATGACTTCCAAGTCCCATATTCCGATAGATCTTTCAAGAAATTATTGGCAACCTTTGGAGATCGTTCTTGTCATGAGGCTACTAGGTGTTTGCATTGAGAATCGGAATTTTAAAAAGATGGCTGTACCTGGCGATTGGGACTTCCCAGTTTTGCTGGTCATTCATCATTTCCTTGTTTTGACATCAAGTAAATGATTTCAGGTCGAAAAATAAATTATTTTGGTGTGCAACCCATCATTTAAAGGGTTAAACTATGTCAACTTTTGTGCCTGAAAATGACGTTTTGCGGGGATTATTATTTTTCTGCTCCTCTTGAAGAAAGCTGCTTCGGAATCGCACCAAATGCTTGTCGGGACTTGTGTTTGGAAGATCGCAGTGCTTTAAGTGGTTTAAAAAACTTCAAAATGGCGATTTTGACTTAGCAAAAAAAAGCGTCGAAGGACTCCGAAAAACGGACTTTCTGATGGGACAGAAAGGTGTGGTGTTTTACAAGCTCCTAAAACCTGATGGAAACGTTAATTCCGACAAACTACTACTGACTACTGACTACTGACAACAAATGATCAATTTGAACCATGCATTGATCGAAAAACGACCAAAATGCAATTGTAGTGGGTTTCAATGGAGACGCCTGGTGGCCCATGGAATCAAGCACCAGGCGCCCCAAAAAACAAAACTGTTTCAGGATACTATCAAATCACTTGGATGGGAGCTGCTATCCCTCCCCGCGTTATTCACCAGACTTGGTTCTTTCCGAATATCATTTATTTTCATCGATGCGACACGTATTGGCTGAGCAGCTCTTCGTTTTCTACGAGGAAGTCGAAATGGGAAGACTAATTAGTTTACTTAAAAAGTCGAAGAATTCTTTCCTCTGGGAATCCATGATTTAGCAGAGAGATAGGAGAAGGAGAAGAAATGTATAGCTAGCAATGGCACATACTTTGAACAATGTAGAAAATCGCATTCAAATTTTATAAACATTTTTGTGTGTGAAAAAATTCCGTTTCTCGACGCACACCCCTAGTATTTCATGACTTGACTTCCCAACACTATAATACGGTTCAATTTTCAAAAAAAATTGGGTAATTGAGTTTCACGATCCATTTTTTATCAAAATGGCCAATTAACTATTGGGAATATGCGAGACTACTGAAATAAAAAAAAGTCAGTTACTTGACAATTCAACTAGTGTAAGTAGGACTGGACTAAAGAGACAAATGTAAGACTATTGCAGCTCAACGTCTCTATAATACAAAAGAACAGAACAGGACTGGACTAGGACTGACTTTTACAAGTGATGCTATCATTTTGAAACAGCCGTTTTATCGTTTTTGGCTCCCTAAGCCAAACAAATTTTTATTTCGAAAAATCAAACAATGGATATTATTTCTTTTGCAAAACTAAATGATTCCTCATCTACGAAAAATAGGTTCAGCGTTTTATCTTGGCCTCAGTCTGAAAAAAACGGGTGAGGCTATCATTACGAAAAGCAGTGTAGCTGTTTGAGTATCGGCACAATAAACGCCATGCATAATTTCAACAACCTAGTTTCAATTTTCGTCTTTTTCAGACAAAAACAGTAAAATGTACCGAATTTTGTCGTTGATGGCTTCTAGTGTTAACATCCTGCGAATGAAATAACAAACGAATGAAATAACGAAAAAACCGTGAAAGCTTTTTTTAAGTGTGAAGTGTCCTTTACCTTTAAACCCTTTAAAACGAGCATAAGCTTGAAACGTACGATCGATACTTCACGAGATTTCGATCACTAAAGCCATCTACCGAAAAAAATTATCGATTACTTTTTCCCCAACCCAATATATGTAGATACAAACACCATACAAAAACAATGAACGAACCGTAGCTGTCA
>NW_026454469.1:0-8198 GCF_943734635.1 Anopheles cruzii | reverse complement strand
CCTTCAGCTCCCGTTGTAGCGCATACCGCGCCAAGGTTCACTGAGGCTCTTGTAATGGGTGCTTGACACATTGCAATTGCACATGCACAATGCCCCGATGCTACTTGTGCAGGTTTCCGAGAAGGTTTGGGAAGCTGTGCTGCAATTACCGCCGGTGCACTACGCATTTATCCGTCACGTCTCGTGTGGCGAGAAGAGAGCGGCCTCCACCCGACCCGACAATTAATAGTGGAAATGCAACGACTGGCCGGAAGGTGGCTTATGCGAGTGCTCGACCGGGGTTTGTTGTTGGCAGCGGCTTAAGTGGCATTCACGGATGCACTACCGGCGTCCCATGGTGGAATCTCCTGGTGGAAGCTATGATCAACTACTGTTCGGGACGGTGGGATTTAGCTTAGCCATGGCCCACACACCCAGACCGGGGTGTTGTGTGCATTAAAGTTTACCGCCAAATGTTTGCGCTTCCTCTTGGGGACATATTTGCGTTTGATGGCCTTCTCTTTAAAACGGAACGGAAAACGGTGAGGTGGTTCAGTTCCAAGTGGCCAACAGTGTGTGTTTTTGAATTGCCTTCGTGCAAGCTATATTTACGTTGTATCTACTAAACTTCAAGTGGTACTACAAAAGGAGGGGTAGGAGAAGGAATTGGTCTCCTTATAAAATGTGATTACCTTCTTCTAAAGACTAATTTAAGAAAAGTTGACTTTGAATAAATGGAACCAATGTTCCTTAATTTGCAATAAACAATTCTTTCATCCTTTTTTCGTTCATTTGCGCCATAAGAAAATCATTTTAAATGATCTTATTTGAGATGGAATATTCACTAATCAAGTTTGATGGGCGCAGATTACCTTAAACATTGTCTAAAAACACCTTACGGAATGCATGTACGGAATGTGCTTCTTTCCAACTAATGCACTAATCATTGACATTGTTCGTCGAAAATAAAATTGGAACCACCTAGACTCTACGGTGACTATGGAAAAAACACTAAAACAAGGCATTATTCCCCAGAAAGCAATTTTACTCCAGCCGTCCGTCCATTTCATTAATGCTCGCTTATGTGCCGGGTGGCGTGCCCAGGTCGGTGGAAAAATGAATTGACACTAAAACCTAGCAAACAACTTTGGGCAACACGCCAACTGGCCATCCTACAAACCACCATCATAATCTGCAACCTGACCGCACTCCAGGTAAGCAGTCGCTTGGCTGGATCGCCGGGCGCCTTCGGGGGCTTGATCCTGGCACTGACTGGAAGGTCCTGCCACCTTACGTGTTCAGTGTGGCGCTCCGGTCGGAAAGAGTGTGAGGTGTTTCCGTCACTAACCGCATTCTCATCGTCGTACACACCTTGATTTTACGTGACGGTGATAGGATTTTCGGGGTGTCTAACCATCGCCCGGAAGTCCTGATTGAACCATGTGCCCGGGTGCAATGATCCGTTTTTCAATGGTGTCGTCGTGCGTAGGGTCTTCTAGCATGATTGTACCGCAAGCAAGGAAAAAGGGGCCATGTGCTTAAGGACAAACCCTGAAAGGTGCTATGAATCAGTGAAGACAATTGAAGGCAGTGACAGGGGTCTCTTGAGAGCATAGCATTCGGAGGTGAACCGAGGTGCCCTCTAGAACAAGGATTCTTTCATCGCTGGGTCGTGTGAGAGGACTTACTTCCGGGGTTGGCACGTTCCCGTTGCCGATTGGATGTGCGCCCTTTATGTTCTACGTCTATTGTTGGGTCACCAGGGCCTCTTCTAATAACGGTGCGCGCCCTTGAGAAAAATATTCTTTTATTAGGACCGACTTTTACAAACAGTCCTCCAGAATCATAAGAAGGAATCATGTTTAGCCTATTTTGTACGCGAAGCTAATGTTTCCCAACCATCTCTAGAGAGTTCCACTCCACACCCTGAAGGCCGAGGCACACGATTCTTAACGATGCCGTCGAGTGAATGTCGACAGATGGTTCACATGGAAGCGATAATTGTAACGTCTTCTAGGTTCCGATGGACTGCACGTACCAGAAGGCATAAATAAAAACCAACCATCAAGGTGATTATTTTTAGACAATCTTTTAGTCAAGGTTACCATTTGGCGCCCCCAAGAGACGAGTTAATTGTTTCGTCTAAAATAAAGATTCGCTGCGAAACAGGCGACTTCTTTGGTAAATCATTAAGTCAAGTCTTTGCGTCGGATGTTTTATTCTGTATGAGTATTTTGAGATCACTGACACGTCACAAACTATTGACATCTGTTCTACGCCTAAGAAGCTGCAATCGTGCGTATCAACACCGGTCCTTCCGCGGCATAACTCATGTTACCCCAGTGTACTCGAGTTCTCGTAAAAAAATGCCACCGACTCCGATTCACAGTTCCCCTGCGTCACGATCTGGGAAACTCTCGTGGGTTTTGGCGGGGCGTATTACTTTCTGATTACTGACACACCCTCCCCATCGTTAACCTTTGTCCACGCACCACCACCAGCCGCGATGGTATCGAGTGTTTGGGGCAAAATATGCGAAATGGATCTGTCACGCATCGGGGACATGAGGAAAAGAAAAAGGAAAATCCTTTTTCGGTTCCACTTGAGTCGAGGGCGCCAGCAAACACCGATCAATCTCCATCCACTTCCGGGCGTGCCAGCCCCACAATGATTTGGCAATGATTATGGTGTCTTGCCGATGATAAAGTGTCGGGTGCCGGCGGAGGGCAATCGCATGTTTTGCGTGCATCTCCGGCCTATGGGACGTAATTTGAGTTCCGCTTCCGAGCTCACGATCCGATGTTTGGTAAGGCGCGAGAATCGAAAGGTGACATATGCTAGGGTTGTGCAATGAAATATGTTTCCCAATTGTTTGTTACTTAATTTTAGTAATTATCAGACGATTCTAAATGGAATATTTTTTATCAGTTTTTCTGAATACTATGTCTTGTAAACGAATATTAAACAAGTTGGGTACATCTGATTGATGTACAATCGATAGAAATTGTGATAACGAATAAGACTATATCTTATCAGACTGGCATGTGCTACTTTCCTATCGGCTATTGCAGGCATTTGATTGGCACAGTTTGGGGGCCGTTTGAGAGCATTTACGGAATTGTATAACCGTCCCACTAAAGCACTCTGAATCGTGCCTTGTATGCGTTGTTGAATGTCAGCAACAGTGAATGTAATTAAATAGCATGGCCGTAAACAATAAAAACAACAATCTCTTATGAGACCTAGACTTATTCAAGCCATTCGTATAGAAAATACGCTACCTTTCGAAGTCTGGAGTTTTTACCTAATGATGTTGGTCTCCTTCTGCGGGCCTCGCTACGCGGTGACCTGGCACGCAATGGACATTAGCTTACCATATGCTCGTCCTAGTCTACTTTTTATGTGTTTTTTCTACCGTTTTAATCACTATTCGTGCGTCTAAGCTGGTAACTGCCATATGATGGGCAGACACCGTGTATTTTTGATTTCTTACTTTGGTTGCGCCACAGGACTTATCATTAGTGAATCTTTCAGGAACTGATTCATACTGCTGCTGGTGATCTATTTAGTAAATTAAAATTTCCCTTTTTTGTTCTCTTCGATTCGATTCCTTCTCCACAGATTTAATCCAGCGTTTAACATGGCCACCATCCGACAAGCCATCAACGAAACGATAGAACGAGGTGAGTAATCGATGCAACGCGGCTGCCTTACTTCCAGTTAACCGGCGGATTCAAGGCGGAAGTAGATGCGACACACACGCCGCCGAAGCCAACCCCTAACAATGGTTTTCCCGCACCCCCCGTCACGGTTGAATGTTTTCCTTTTATTGCCCCTTTATTTTGGGTGCGACACCCAAAGTACACCAACATGCCGTTGTTGACGGAGGAAAATATGACACAATCCGCCCGTTTGCGTTGATTGAACGCTCCAAAGACCATCATTGTGTGGTTGGTGCTGTCCCACTTTGGCCCACTATTGCTATGGGGCGAACGGCAAGTTCATCGCCCCGGCCACTTTCCAATCATGTTCGATTAGTGTCTGTATCCGACGGTGCTATTGATCGGAGTTAATTAGATATTCCGGCCCGGTGCTTCCGGAGCATGCATGCGTTGAAAAGGACCGGCTTTAATTGGGAATGCTTCAGCGGTCGGAAAACATTTTTGCGGAATACGCCAAGCGGAAGTTAAAAATATCTCTATTCCATCAGTGTTGAAAGTTCATCAAATTATCCCGAAGATATAATTGAACGATCTGATTTGATTTTAAAACCAAAACAAATTGGAACGGCGGTCGAGTTGTCGAGTTAATTGTTGGTGAACATTTGCCGACAAAAATGCTAATCAATTCCTCCAATTAAAACGTTTCCCTTTTCCTCCCCGGGCAGTGCGCATTCCAACGCCAACCCGCCTTCGAGATCTCATCCGCCAGATACGGGCAGCGCGAACGGCGGCCGAGGAGCGCGCCGTCGTCAACCGGGAATGCGCCTACATTCGCAGCACGTTCCGCGACGAGGACTCGGTCTGGCGGTGTCGCAACATCGCGAAGCTGCTCTACATACACATGCTGGGCTATCCGGCCCACTTCGGGCAGCTCGAGTGCCTCAAGCTGACCGCCAGCCCCCGGTTCACCGACAAACGGATCGGCTATCTGGGGGCGATGCTGCTGCTGGACGAACGGCAGGATGTGCATCTGCTGATTACCAACTGTTTGAAGAAGTAAGGTGGCACGGGCCCTCCCATGGGACCATATGGCTTGGGAATTAAGCAATACTGACGGGATACTGACG
Source organism: Anopheles cruzii (assembly GCF_943734635.1). Lineage (NCBI taxonomy): Eukaryota > Metazoa > Arthropoda > Insecta > Diptera > Culicidae > Anopheles > Anopheles cruzii. The sequence goes on along the minus strand of NW_026454469.1, from coordinate 3,430 downwards.
CCGTTTCTTTCTCACTTTCGCTCTCCAGTGACCTCAACAGCCCGACACAGTTCGTCGTGGGACTGGCGCTCTGCACGCTCGGGGCGATCGCATCGCCGGAAATGGCTCGAGATTTGGCCGGCGAGGTGGAAAAGCTAATGCGTTCGCCGAATGCCTACATCCGGAAAAAGGCGGCCCTGTGTGCGTTCCGTATCATCAAGCGTGTGCCGGAGCTGATGGAAATCTTCTTACCGGCGACCCGGTCGCTGCTGAACGAGAAAAATCACGGTAGGTTCGTGCGAAAAGGACGAACGGTGGACCGCTGTCGAGGATATTTTAAAGCGGAGTATTGTTTAAGGGTTGCTCTCGCGTCTTGCGGGCTGAATTGCTCGTGGCAGATACCCCGTTTTTTAATCCTGTTTGATATTCTATGTGCCCAGACGCGTCAAATATAGGACTTCCGTCCTCATCCGAACATTTTATCTCGTCACCGAAACGACCCGGCAAGTGCTCCATTGAAATGGACGATTGCAGATTGACAGGACCGGGCAGGAGGTTAGAGTTGAGTGGAAAGTTTTGTGAAAACATCCACAGCATTGAAAACGTTCGTTGGTCCACGAACTCCAATCGATTGAAGCTCACCGAAGCTTCACTCACCGAAGCCGCCTGGCAGTGACGTGGACCGGTATCCTTCAACTTGGGTTGGAAATGAAAATAGTCAGCACCAAAGTTTCACCGCTTTTTTCTGTCCTTCATCCAATGAATATAAATGACCAGCAGCAGCGAGCAGTGCAGTGTTTGGGCCCCTCCCCAGCGGCTGAAGGTTGGCCTCCGATATGCAAAAACTCCTCTTCAAGGAAATGGAACCATTGGAATATAACTTTCGTGCGCTTCTTTGGCACCGACGCGCTGGAAAAGGGTTTCAGAGGGAAAATTTATATCGTACAGCAGCGCTGTTGGCCCTCGATAGCGGCGTGGCCCATTTCCTCATTCATTTTTTGCTAATTTAGAGAAAAGTCTTGGTAGAGTGTGATACAACTAATCGGGCAGTTTGCAGCTCGCTGTTGCTTTAATCGGTCGACCGGGCGGAGGGCCAGCGTGAAACGGCAACTGCCCGACACCGAGACACGCAGTTGGGTTGAAATGTAATTTATGCTAATCACCAGTGCCGCGGCACCGCAAGTAACCATCGGTCGGTATCGCTAACGCAATAATCAGACCCCCGTTAACCACGAGACGGTTGTTTGTGTCATCCGGGCGTTATGATGGTGGACGTTAATTTATGACAGAAAACCGCCAAAGGAACTGTTCCGTGAATCCACTAAACGGCTGCCTGTGTGCCGCGTAAAGTATCAGTCGGGTTTTGCGGGGACAATAGTTTTGCATACATGATGTAGGGCGCCGATCGCGTAGGGCTCCCAGTTACGCAATCCTGTACAATGTAATTCTTACTATTTGAAAACTCGTGACTCGTGGATAATTTTTCACAGATCGTTCGATCGTACTAATTAACTGTGTCGTTACTTTTTCTTACAGGTATACTAATCGCTGGCGTTACACTCATTACGGAAATGTGCGAGAAGAGTTCCGACACCTTGAACCACTTTAAGAAGGTGAGTTGCATTTAGCTTCCCAACTTTTCTGAAATGGCCACCGGAAACCGGATATGTTTAGCCCGTGCTCTTCTGCGGAGTCATTGTTGTGCAAGGATTATTTAACAAAAACCGAGTTTCGGTAGTCGTTATTCGATTTTCACGTTCCTACCTTGTTCTTTTTGTGGGTTGTGTTTGGTTTTTGTTAAACTTTGTCATGCGGCCATAGTAGAGGGAACCATGCCAGTACACTATCTGCGAGACTCTCCTTCCATGTTCCCCGGGTCGGTGCTAGATTGAGTCGGAACAGTTTTCGTTTTTAAATGGTTTTGTTCTTTTTTTCGTCTAGATCCACCAGCGAGCGCATCTCCATATTGTAAGTTGCTCGCTCGCGCCGCCGTGTATTGCTAGAGCGCACGCATTAGATAGTTCTTCACCTTAGAGATTGTTTATTAGCGTGTAGCAGTAGCGTTAGCTCCCGGTGCAATGTAGAACATGATAATGATCGTTGTTTTGGAACGTTTTGGAACGTGCGTAATACACATAAGTTTGTCGAAAAGTTGGTAAAAATTGTGGTTTTCATCCCTACGATTGATTTTGGCGGCATTTTTCGTTTTTTCAACCGAAACCTTTCGTCAAAGTTTGATCCAATGTTTCGTTTCGACGGCAGGTTTTTGTTCTTTTGCATTTTTTCGCACTACTTCTTTTAGTATTTTTTTTTATATATTTTCGGGTTTTTGTATACTTTGTTCAGTTTTGTTATCTTTTTTAAATTTTTTTACTTCACGAATCTTTAGCTCGGTTATCCGGCTGTTTTTAGTTTTTGCATATGGTTTTTTCGATCTCTCTTTGTTTTGAAAGTGAAGTACAAATTTTACATTTATTTAATTTTGTTCATCTCGACACTCCTCGACACCGTGTTACATGTGTAACGTACCCAGTTCCCGCTCGAACCTAATCGTGTACGGGCGAGCGGCCCACTCGTCCGCAGTTGAATATCCTTCGAAGTGTCTGTCCCCCATTAGCACCTCTTACTGCGTTGTTTACGTATGTTAACCGTTTTCTTGCTATTATTCCCAAACCTCACCTTTATTGCTTGCCAGGATAGTGGAAACCAAGAGGTAATGCTCACTGCTCTTTCTCAACCTTTCGAAGAAATCCTTTTGTTTCGATCTCGATCTACTTCTTCCAACGTATCAAACCTGCATTGTACTTTTGCAAGTTATTAAATTCCGCCTTAAAAACATACCCCGGTATAAACTCCCTCAGAAATTCCTTTAAACTCACCGCGTGGTCCGAGTAAAGTAAAATGATTAAACATTCCGCGCCATTGCAAGATTCCCAGCCGGAGCAGATTGCAAAACGAGTTCAATCAGCCTTCGAGCGGCGCTCCGCTTTCTTCCGTCCGTCCGTCCGTCCGCTTCATTCAGGAATCATTTACAAGCATCAATTATCATAATGTCTGTTAAGTTTTGTGTGTTCCGTGCTTAATTATTAAGACGCTTTACTCCTCCTCTGGCGGATGAATTCTTTACTATTTGTTGCAGTAGTTGTTTATTGTGCTATGTTGTACCTTCTTTTATCTTTCATTGCTAGTTCTCTTCATTGCTAGCAAATAGTAAGTTGTTTCCTAGAGTAGACCAATTGGTTTTTATGCCACCAATCAGTTCTCTTCGTCCTTGCGTCACAAAGTAGCTTTAAGTTTGTTGTAGCATAGTTTATGTTTCTTTCCCATCGCTCGCGGTGTGTGGCCCTTGTAACGGAAAAACTTTTTCGTCTCTCGAACAGGGAACTCTTTGGCATTCCATCGTTCGTTGTTGCTTCGGGATTGTGTTTGTCTTACGACTTGATTCGCACCG
>NW_026454468.1:0-8198 GCF_943734635.1 Anopheles cruzii | reverse complement strand
CGGTGCGAATCAAGTCGTAAGACAAACACAATCCCGAAGCAACAACGAACGATGGAATGCCAAAGAGTTCCCTGTTCGAGAGACGAAAAAGTTTTTCCGTTACAAGGGCCACACACCGCGAGCGATGGGAAAGAAACATAAACTATGCTACAACAAACTTAAAGCTACTTTGTGACGCAAGGACGAAGAGAACTGATTGGTGGCATAAAAACCAATTGGTCTACTCTAGGAAACAACTTACTATTTGCTAGCAATGAAGAGAACTAGCAATGAAAGATAAAAGAAGGTACAACATAGCACAATAAACAACTACTGCAACAAATAGTAAAGAATTCATCCGCCAGAGGAGGAGTAAAGCGTCTTAATAATTAAGCACGGAACACACAAAACTTAACAGACATTATGATAATTGATGCTTGTAAATGATTCCTGAATGAAGCGGACGGACGGACGGACGGAAGAAAGCGGAGCGCCGCTCGAAGGCTGATTGAACTCGTTTTGCAATCTGCTCCGGCTGGGAATCTTGCAATGGCGCGGAATGTTTAATCATTTTACTTTACTCGGACCACGCGGTGAGTTTAAAGGAATTTCTGAGGGAGTTTATACCGGGGTATGTTTTTAAGGCGGAATTTAATAACTTGCAAAAGTACAATGCAGGTTTGATACGTTGGAAGAAGTAGATCGAGATCGAAACAAAAGGATTTCTTCGAAAGGTTGAGAAAGAGCAGTGAGCATTACCTCTTGGTTTCCACTATCCTGGCAAGCAATAAAGGTGAGGTTTGGGAATAATAGCAAGAAAACGGTTAACATACGTAAACAACGCAGTAAGAGGTGCTAATGGGGGACAGACACTTCGAAGGATATTCAACTGCGGACGAGTGGGCCGCTCGCCCGTACACGATTAGGTTCGAGCGGGAACTGGGTACGTTACACATGTAACACGGTGTCGAGGAGTGTCGAGATGAACAAAATTAAATAAATGTAAAATTTGTACTTCACTTTCAAAACAAAGAGAGATCGAAAAAACCATATGCAAAAACTAAAAACAGCCGGATAACCGAGCTAAAGATTCGTGAAGTAAAAAAATTTAAAAAAGATAACAAAACTGAACAAAGTATACAAAAACCCGAAAATATATAAAAAAAAATACTAAAAGAAGTAGTGCGAAAAAATGCAAAAGAACAAAAACCTGCCGTCGAAACGAAACATTGGATCAAACTTTGACGAAAGGTTTCGGTTGAAAAAACGAAAAATGCCGCCAAAATCAATCGTAGGGATGAAAACCACAATTTTTACCAACTTTTCGACAAACTTATGTGTATTACGCACGTTCCAAAACGTTCCAAAACAACGATCATTATCATGTTCTACATTGCACCGGGAGCTAACGCTACTGCTACACGCTAATAAACAATCTCTAAGGTGAAGAACTATCTAATGCGTGCGCTCTAGCAATACACGGCGGCGCGAGCGAGCAACTTACAATATGGAGATGCGCTCGCTGGTGGATCTAGACGAAAAAAAGAACAAAACCATTTAAAAACGAAAACTGTTCCGACTCAATCTAGCACCGACCCGGGGAACATGGAAGGAGAGTCTCGCAGATAGTGTACTGGCATGGTTCCCTCTACTATGGCCGCATGACAAAGTTTAACAAAAACCAAACACAACCCACAAAAAGAACAAGGTAGGAACGTGAAAATCGAATAACGACTACCGAAACTCGGTTTTTGTTAAATAATCCTTGCACAACAATGACTCCGCAGAAGAGCACGGGCTAAACATATCCGGTTTCCGGTGGCCATTTCAGAAAAGTTGGGAAGCTAAATGCAACTCACCTTCTTAAAGTGGTTCAAGGTGTCGGAACTCTTCTCGCACATTTCCGTAATGAGTGTAACGCCAGCGATTAGTATACCTGTAAGAAAAAGTAACGACACAGTTAATTAGTACGATCGAACGATCTGTGAAAAATTATCCACGAGTCACGAGTTTTCAAATAGTAAGAATTACATTGTACAGGATTGCGTAACTGGGAGCCCTACGCGATCGGCGCCCTACATCATGTATGCAAAACTATTGTCCCCGCAAAACCCGACTGATACTTTACGCGGCACACAGGCAGCCGTTTAGTGGATTCACGGAACAGTTCCTTTGGCGGTTTTCTGTCATAAATTAACGTCCACCATCATAACGCCCGGATGACACAAACAACCGTCTCGTGGTTAACGGGGGTCTGATTATTGCGTTAGCGATACCGACCGATGGTTACTTGCGGTGCCGCGGCACTGGTGATTAGCATAAATTACATTTCAACCCAACTGCGTGTCTCGGTGTCGGGCAGTTGCCGTTTCACGCTGGCCCTCCGCCCGGTCGACCGATTAAAGCAACAGCGAGCTGCAAACTGCCCGATTAGTTGTATCACACTCTACCAAGACTTTTCTCTAAATTAGCAAAAAATGAATGAGGAAATGGGCCACGCCGCTATCGAGGGCCAACAGCGCTGCTGTACGATATAAATTTTCCCTCTGAAACCCTTTTCCAGCGCGTCGGTGCCAAAGAAGCGCACGAAAGTTATATTCCAATGGTTCCATTTCCTTGAAGAGGAGTTTTTGCATATCGGAGGCCAACCTTCAGCCGCTGGGGAGGGGCCCAAACACTGCACTGCTCGCTGCTGCTGGTCATTTATATTCATTGGATGAAGGACAGAAAAAAGCGGTGAAACTTTGGTGCTGACTATTTTCATTTCCAACCCAAGTTGAAGGATACCGGTCCACGTCACTGCCAGGCGGCTTCGGTGAGTGAAGCTTCGGTGAGCTTCAATCGATTGGAGTTCGTGGACCAACGAACGTTTTCAATGCTGTGGATGTTTTCACAAAACTTTCCACTCAACTCTAACCTCCTGCCCGGTCCTGTCAATCTGCAATCGTCCATTTCAATGGAGCACTTGCCGGGTCGTTTCGGTGACGAGATAAAATGTTCGGATGAGGACGGAAGTCCTATATTTGACGCGTCTGGGCACATAGAATATCAAACAGGATTAAAAAACGGGGTATCTGCCACGAGCAATTCAGCCCGCAAGACGCGAGAGCAACCCTTAAACAATACTCCGCTTTAAAATATCCTCGACAGCGGTCCACCGTTCGTCCTTTTCGCACGAACCTACCGTGATTTTTCTCGTTCAGCAGCGACCGGGTCGCCGGTAAGAAGATTTCCATCAGCTCCGGCACACGCTTGATGATACGGAACGCACACAGGGCCGCCTTTTTCCGGATGTAGGCATTCGGCGAACGCATTAGCTTTTCCACCTCGCCGGCCAAATCTCGAGCCATTTCCGGCGATGCGATCGCCCCGAGCGTGCAGAGCGCCAGTCCCACGACGAACTGTGTCGGGCTGTTGAGGTCACTGGAGAGCGAAAGTGAGAAAGAAACGGCGTCAGTATCCCGTCAGTATTGCTTAATTCCCAAGCCATATGGTCCCATGGGAGGGCCCGTGCCACCTTACTTCTTCAAACAGTTGGTAATCAGCAGATGCACATCCTGCCGTTCGTCCAGCAGCAGCATCGCCCCCAGATAGCCGATCCGTTTGTCGGTGAACCGGGGGCTGGCGGTCAGCTTGAGGCACTCGAGCTGCCCGAAGTGGGCCGGATAGCCCAGCATGTGTATGTAGAGCAGCTTCGCGATGTTGCGACACCGCCAGACCGAGTCCTCGTCGCGGAACGTGCTGCGAATGTAGGCGCATTCCCGGTTGACGACGGCGCGCTCCTCGGCCGCCGTTCGCGCTGCCCGTATCTGGCGGATGAGATCTCGAAGGCGGGTTGGCGTTGGAATGCGCACTGCCCGGGGAGGAAAAGGGAAACGTTTTAATTGGAGGAATTGATTAGCATTTTTGTCGGCAAATGTTCACCAACAATTAACTCGACAACTCGACCGCCGTTCCAATTTGTTTTGGTTTTAAAATCAAATCAGATCGTTCAATTATATCTTCGGGATAATTTGATGAACTTTCAACACTGATGGAATAGAGATATTTTTAACTTCCGCTTGGCGTATTCCGCAAAAATGTTTTCCGACCGCTGAAGCATTCCCAATTAAAGCCGGTCCTTTTCAACGCATGCATGCTCCGGAAGCACCGGGCCGGAATATCTAATTAACTCCGATCAATAGCACCGTCGGATACAGACACTAATCGAACATGATTGGAAAGTGGCCGGGGCGATGAACTTGCCGTTCGCCCCATAGCAATAGTGGGCCAAAGTGGGACAGCACCAACCACACAATGATGGTCTTTGGAGCGTTCAATCAACGCAAACGGGCGGATTGTGTCATATTTTCCTCCGTCAACAACGGCATGTTGGTGTACTTTGGGTGTCGCACCCAAAATAAAGGGGCAATAAAAGGAAAACATTCAACCGTGACGGGGGGTGCGGGAAAACCATTGTTAGGGGTTGGCTTCGGCGGCGTGTGTGTCGCATCTACTTCCGCCTTGAATCCGCCGGTTAACTGGAAGTAAGGCAGCCGCGTTGCATCGATTACTCACCTCGTTCTATCGTTTCGTTGATGGCTTGTCGGATGGTGGCCATGTTAAACGCTGGATTAAATCTGTGGAGAAGGAATCGAATCGAAGAGAACAAAAAAGGGAAATTTTAATTTACTAAATAGATCACCAGCAGCAGTATGAATCAGTTCCTGAAAGATTCACTAATGATAAGTCCTGTGGCGCAACCAAAGTAAGAAATCAAAAATACACGGTGTCTGCCCATCATATGGCAGTTACCAGCTTAGACGCACGAATAGTGATTAAAACGGTAGAAAAAACACATAAAAAGTAGACTAGGACGAGCATATGGTAAGCTAATGTCCATTGCGTGCCAGGTCACCGCGTAGCGAGGCCCGCAGAAGGAGACCAACATCATTAGGTAAAAACTCCAGACTTCGAAAGGTAGCGTATTTTCTATACGAATGGCTTGAATAAGTCTAGGTCTCATAAGAGATTGTTGTTTTTATTGTTTACGGCCATGCTATTTAATTACATTCACTGTTGCTGACATTCAACAACGCATACAAGGCACGATTCAGAGTGCTTTAGTGGGACGGTTATACAATTCCGTAAATGCTCTCAAACGGCCCCCAAACTGTGCCAATCAAATGCCTGCAATAGCCGATAGGAAAGTAGCACATGCCAGTCTGATAAGATATAGTCTTATTCGTTATCACAATTTCTATCGATTGTACATCAATCAGATGTACCCAACTTGTTTAATATTCGTTTACAAGACATAGTATTCAGAAAAACTGATAAAAAATATTCCATTTAGAATCGTCTGATAATTACTAAAATTAAGTAACAAACAATTGGGAAACATATTTCATTGCACAACCCTAGCATATGTCACCTTTCGATTCTCGCGCCTTACCAAACATCGGATCGTGAGCTCGGAAGCGGAACTCAAATTACGTCCCATAGGCCGGAGATGCACGCAAAACATGCGATTGCCCTCCGCCGGCACCCGACACTTTATCATCGGCAAGACACCATAATCATTGCCAAATCATTGTGGGGCTGGCACGCCCGGAAGTGGATGGAGATTGATCGGTGTTTGCTGGCGCCCTCGACTCAAGTGGAACCGAAAAAGGATTTTCCTTTTTCTTTTCCTCATGTCCCCGATGCGTGACAGATCCATTTCGCATATTTTGCCCCAAACACTCGATACCATCGCGGCTGGTGGTGGTGCGTGGACAAAGGTTAACGATGGGGAGGGTGTGTCAGTAATCAGAAAGTAATACGCCCCGCCAAAACCCACGAGAGTTTCCCAGATCGTGACGCAGGGGAACTGTGAATCGGAGTCGGTGGCATTTTTTTACGAGAACTCGAGTACACTGGGGTAACATGAGTTATGCCGCGGAAGGACCGGTGTTGATACGCACGATTGCAGCTTCTTAGGCGTAGAACAGATGTCAATAGTTTGTGACGTGTCAGTGATCTCAAAATACTCATACAGAATAAAACATCCGACGCAAAGACTTGACTTAATGATTTACCAAAGAAGTCGCCTGTTTCGCAGCGAATCTTTATTTTAGACGAAACAATTAACTCGTCTCTTGGGGGCGCCAAATGGTAACCTTGACTAAAAGATTGTCTAAAAATAATCACCTTGATGGTTGGTTTTTATTTATGCCTTCTGGTACGTGCAGTCCATCGGAACCTAGAAGACGTTACAATTATCGCTTCCATGTGAACCATCTGTCGACATTCACTCGACGGCATCGTTAAGAATCGTGTGCCTCGGCCTTCAGGGTGTGGAGTGGAACTCTCTAGAGATGGTTGGGAAACATTAGCTTCGCGTACAAAATAGGCTAAACATGATTCCTTCTTATGATTCTGGAGGACTGTTTGTAAAAGTCGGTCCTAATAAAAGAATATTTTTCTCAAGGGCGCGCACCGTTATTAGAAGAGGCCCTGGTGACCCAACAATAGACGTAGAACATAAAGGGCGCACATCCAATCGGCAACGGGAACGTGCCAACCCCGGAAGTAAGTCCTCTCACACGACCCAGCGATGAAAGAATCCTTGTTCTAGAGGGCACCTCGGTTCACCTCCGAATGCTATGCTCTCAAGAGACCCCTGTCACTGCCTTCAATTGTCTTCACTGATTCATAGCACCTTTCAGGGTTTGTCCTTAAGCACATGGCCCCTTTTTCCTTGCTTGCGGTACAATCATGCTAGAAGACCCTACGCACGACGACACCATTGAAAAACGGATCATTGCACCCGGGCACATGGTTCAATCAGGACTTCCGGGCGATGGTTAGACACCCCGAAAATCCTATCACCGTCACGTAAAATCAAGGTGTGTACGACGATGAGAATGCGGTTAGTGACGGAAACACCTCACACTCTTTCCGACCGGAGCGCCACACTGAACACGTAAGGTGGCAGGACCTTCCAGTCAGTGCCAGGATCAAGCCCCCGAAGGCGCCCGGCGATCCAGCCAAGCGACTGCTTACCTGGAGTGCGGTCAGGTTGCAGATTATGATGGTGGTTTGTAGGATGGCCAGTTGGCGTGTTGCCCAAAGTTGTTTGCTAGGTTTTAGTGTCAATTCATTTTTCCACCGACCTGGGCACGCCACCCGGCACATAAGCGAGCATTAATGAAATGGACGGACGGCTGGAGTAAAATTGCTTTCTGGGGAATAATGCCTTGTTTTAGTGTTTTTTCCATAGTCACCGTAGAGTCTAGGTGGTTCCAATTTTATTTTCGACGAACAATGTCAATGATTAGTGCATTAGTTGGAAAGAAGCACATTCCGTACATGCATTCCGTAAGGTGTTTTTAGACAATGTTTAAGGTAATCTGCGCCCATCAAACTTGATTAGTGAATATTCCATCTCAAATAAGATCATTTAAAATGATTTTCTTATGGCGCAAATGAACGAAAAAAGGATGAAAGAATTGTTTATTGCAAATTAAGGAACATTGGTTCCATTTATTCAAAGTCAACTTTTCTTAAATTAGTCTTTAGAAGAAGGTAATCACATTTTATAAGGAGACCAATTCCTTCTCCTACCCCTCCTTTTGTAGTACCACTTGAAGTTTAGTAGATACAACGTAAATATAGCTTGCACGAAGGCAATTCAAAAACACACACTGTTGGCCACTTGGAACTGAACCACCTCACCGTTTTCCGTTCCGTTTTAAAGAGAAGGCCATCAAACGCAAATATGTCCCCAAGAGGAAGCGCAAACATTTGGCGGTAAACTTTAATGCACACAACACCCCGGTCTGGGTGTGTGGGCCATGGCTAAGCTAAATCCCACCGTCCCGAACAGTAGTTGATCATAGCTTCCACCAGGAGATTCCACCATGGGACGCCGGTAGTGCATCCGTGAATGCCACTTAAGCCGCTGCCAACAACAAACCCCGGTCGAGCACTCGCATAAGCCACCTTCCGGCCAGTCGTTGCATTTCCACTATTAATTGTCGGGTCGGGTGGAGGCCGCTCTCTTCTCGCCACACGAGACGTGACGGATAAATGCGTAGTGCACCGGCGGTAATTGCAGCACAGCTTCCCAAACCTTCTCGGAAACCTGCACAAGTAGCATCGGGGCATTGTGCATGTGCAATTGCAATGTGTCAAGCACCCATTACAAGAGCCTCAGTGAACCTTGGCGCGGTATGCGCTACAACGGGAGCTGAAGG
>NW_026454467.1:0-8204 GCF_943734635.1 Anopheles cruzii | reverse complement strand
TTGCGCTCCGTTTTGTGCGAAATTGAAGCGGAAATTAAGTTCGAATCGCCTTCTCGCTCGCTCGCTCGCCGGGAAGAGCATCATCGCCATGTCGGCAAATGGTCATAATGTTCTACACAGTGAACCGACACCGAAACCAGGCGCGCCCGGGAACAACAACTCGCCCCGCCCGGGAGCAATTAGTGTAGAGTGCCGCCGCCGCCGCCGAGGAAGTGGTGCATCGCGCCTTTTTGTGGCGCTGGGTTCATTAAAAAAAAGGCTCCTCCAAATGATCGATACTTGGCAGAAGGCCCAATAACTGGGGCCCCAACGAATGGGTCCGCGGCATCCGCCTTTGGGGGCTCGGCGATCCATTTGATCAATTGCCAATTTTGCGACCACCGACAGCAGCCCGGTTTCCCGGGTGCTCTCCACGATGACGCAGTCAAATGGCCGCAAAGCGCGTATTAATGTTAAACATTGGCCCGGCCCGTGTCTTTATCGTGTGCTCTTCCTGCTTCCTGTATCAGTCACCGGCCGGTTTTTTCCGTCGACCAGCCGTCGTCAGGACGAGGTCTAGAGGTCTTCTGGTCGTCGTCGTCGAACTGTCACCGGAAACGGACACATTCGACGATAATATTCTGTCACCCACCGAAACCGAAATGGTTTCATTTTGGACTTCTTCCGTCGGATAGAGTCCGACGGAGTGAGCGGGAGTGCTTTCAGCAAATGGGTTATTGATTTTCGCTTTCCGTTTCGGTTGCCGCAACCCAGGCCGGGTTTTTTGTGTGTGCTCCCTTCTGGGCTGCCGGAGTGCTAACGACCGAATGACTTCCAATTTTTGCGGTTATGCTTCATCGGAATGTCTTGGCGCCCATAAACAAGCTCTTCTTTCTCTGCCGAGGAACGGCACGGAACGGAACCGGCGGGCCGATCACTCACTAAACGGCGGCGGCGGATGAGGTTGTTTGGAAATGGAAGGGATTTGTCACGTGGCGTGACAACATATTAGGGGACTCCCTCTAGAACATCCCGACCAGAAGGGGGGAGCGAACGATATCATTCTTCGTTTACCAGAAGCTTGTTTAATAAATTATTAGTGACAAAATGAATGTCTTGTAACGAGCGGGTTCCCCGGGAGCGAGTCCTTTCGGTTGGGGTTTCCGCGTATTGTGCGTTGCGTACGCGTAGCTAATTGGAAAAAATGCCTGTCTTTTTTGTGTGTAGGGAACAGACGGTGCATTTTGATGATAATAAGCAGATCTCGGAACATGATTCTTGAAAAGCACCACCAGAAAAAGGTTGCGAAAGTATTCGCCAAGCACCAACGGATCCCTGGTTCGGGTCGAGTTTGCTTATTTTTCTTCCCAAAATGATGCCTCTGGCGCAGCGAACATCAAACAGTAGCTCCTGCTCGTTAGTGGAATCGAAAGAAGAAGGAAGAACCGACCCGAGAGTCGAGACACGGCTGTCGACGTAATTTCCTGCTGGCGATTCGTGGTTTTCGCTATTAATTTACCTAATTACGACAAGGGCCTCTCGTGCGCGGCCTAAAACGAAGGAAAGGCCGCTTTGCTGTACCAAGAAAAAGGCCCACCAAGCCACGGGCATTCTAATAAGTGCGCGCTGCGCGGTCTGGTCTGGGCCGCGGTTACGTCGAGTGACAAATTAGCGGAGACAGCGATGGCCCCTTTTTGGTGGACCGAATTTTCGCCAGATTACACCCGACCCATAATGGGGTCGCGCGGTAGAAGAAAATTGAGTGCGAAGTTTGTCCCAGAAACCCGGGTCCCGGGTGACCGCAAAGCCGTAGCTGGACTCCGGGTGACGAGTGTTCCCAAAACTTCTCAAGGTCTTCGCCACGCGGGCGCGGGCGAGACGCACTCTTAACGACGGCGGGAGCTCACAAAAATTGATGACCCAATTCTCAGCCTCGGCCGCGGTTCAATGTGCGACCCAACGGTACCGCTGGCTGGCCACCTTCGCACGGGTCGCCCTCACTTCCGTGAAAAACGGCCGAGAAAAACGGTTCATTCTAATGACTTTCCAATTTGCCACGGACAATTTGTCTCCGTGTCCGGCGCCCAGAAAGGGGCGCCCATCCTGGGAAAGGGTCCCAAAAACGCTCTCCGTCGGTAAATTAAAAACCACACTCTAGGGGACTCCCTGCCCAGGGGGGCGGGTTCAAGCGAACCGAAAATTAGAACAACAACCTCCCCAGCGACAGAACAAATTTTGCACTTTATTTTTCCGACCGGTTGGTGTGGGAACTCGGGGCGATCCCGCCGGAACCGTTAACGACACGTGTGTTGGGGGCGCCCCATCTTCACCCGACGCGCCAGATGTGGAAAACGTTTTGGGTGATTTTTCACGACTCCGTCCACCGGGTCTTGGGTCCGGTTCGGCCATTTGTCTAAGCGCCCCCGATCCCATTCCGATGGGACCACAGTAACACCTTCCGATGGTGGGTTTTTGGCTGGGCTGAGAAAATAGACCACTTGGCTTCCATTCTCTGCCATTGTGGCCGAGGCCTTGCCGTGAAACTAATCGCTAATGCGTCTTCCAATTTGTGCATCGCGTTTGCATCGATCTCGCCGGCGATCGTCTCATGGTTCGTCACGTCCATGCGGCGGCCTTTAATCGAAATGGAGTTTCCAAAAGCCCAAAAAACAACTAAACAAACTTCACATCTCCGAGAAGAACCGAATGGTCGGCCGAAGACTGGTTAACCTTCTTCCGCACCTGACCGACGGATCTTCATGTGGATCCAAGCGTCAAGCCGACCACACAATGACGATGTAATGATTTTTTTTCTCACTTTAAGCGAAGAAGATTTGAGCAATTCTTCTTCGGTTACAAAGTTAACGGCACGACTAATGAGTAATTCAATGGCCGCGCCAGTGTGTGTTATTGGAAATAACGCTCACGCCGCGCAAACAATATCAATAAATTATGATTTTCTCCCCGGGTCGCCGTGTAACGGTTCCTCTTCTGTCGGGCGACCTCGGGCGACATCCATAGTCATTTGTTAGCTCGCCAAAAACTATCCCAATTTCCTAATAATCCGCAAAGACGCTCTAATGATTATGTTTTCTAACGGTTTTAGTATCGTTCTGAGGCCCTCATTAGTTCTTCGGGGCGACGCTGTGTTTCGGGTCTAATCGGCACGATGATTTGTTGTGTGTATTGTTTTGCATAATCAGCGGACTGAAGTCCACCACCACCGGGGCACCGGCCACGTGATCGCTCGATCCCTCGATTCAATCTCGTAAATCAGCGGATCGGACGTCCACACCGGGTGCCTTCAGCGGGTCCTGGTAATGCGCGGGGCGAACCAATAACAAATGAAACAGCGGTGATCCCGGGATGAGTCGGTCCCCATTCGCATCGTTTGAAGCAGCGAAGCTAAGAGGGTGATAAAATACAAGACAGTTTTGCATAATACACACGACCGAGTAGCCTCTCAAGTAGCGACAGCCTCCGGGATGAGGATGAGTTATTGGTTCACATCGGGCATCGGTTGTTGAAACCTGTTGACCGGAACGGGAATCGGCTCGCGAGCGTATTTAAGAAACTTGATTTACGGCTGCGCAGGTTGTCGGGATGGGCGATCTGTTGACCCAGAAAAAGCAATTCCACATTCCAGCCTACGCACTTCGGCCCCGTTCTAAGGCTCATTGTTTTTTTTCTGTATGCAAAGAGCGCCTGATTCTGAATAAATAATGCGATCTAATAATTAAAACATGCCCATCTTAGGCCGCGATCGGCTTTCGTAGACCAATGGCATACTTTCGAACGCCTCCGCGCCTGTTGTTCGAAAAATTAGTTTGGAACTTTAGGCTTATCGTCGAAAAGCCCGAAAACGGGACGTTTTAATGGACGCCTCCTTTGACCATTAGCCGAACATTGATTCGCGACCGAATTCTGGCCTACTTTGTGCGACGTTTGCCGTTATTTTCGAATCGCATTTGGCACCGGCATTTCGGAAAAGGAAAAATGTTTATTATCCTGTCCGGAATGCAAAAACAAACCCATTTCTTATTCTGGGCGCGCGAGTGACCCGAAGAAAGTGAGTGGGCGAAAAGAAATTTTGGGGGCCGCCGCAAAAGAGGTTCAACGACGCATTGAATGACCAGAGTGCGATCCTTTTTTGAGACTGGGAAAGCAGATTGTCCGCAGTCCACTGGATGGCGCTTGGCCCACTTCGCAGCGGTTCGCCAATGAGGATGGTCAATATTTTGCGAGCTGAGAATTCATCAACCCATCAGCCAAGTGTCCACTGCTGAAAAACCCGGGTTACAATAACGGTACTGGGCAATTATTTAACGCTCACGCCACGCTGAGTTGCTGACAAGCGGCAGTCATCATAATTTGAGAATATCATAATCATGAGGTGGACAGATTGAAGTACACTATTTTGGCAACTTGCTCCGAATATCATTTGTCATCGTTACGAGAACCGTTCCGCGAGAAGTGCCGTGTTGGCCGTGCGAAATCGGAAATGTGTCAAGATGGGCCTTCTCGCCAATCTAACGCTCCGCTCGGAGGTCCCTCTTGAGGTCTGCGCCCGTACAATGTAACCCCCCGCACTCTGCGCTGTCCGTGTGGAGAGGCGGTTCTACGGCCCCCCGGCTTCGGTTGACCCTTGGAGCCGGAGCGAGACGGGGCAAAGGACGTCCGCGTTCGGGGTGTTTGCAAACTAGACGAGTTGTGACGAGAGAGTCCCGGACGAGAGCGGTTGACTGCAATCTTGGACGATGGTCCACTTCAACGATTCCCGGAGCCGGAGCGGTTAGCATTCCGTGGCTTTCACCGGGAACCTAGACTGAACTCCCGGAACGACCGTTCCCCCCTGCACACACGATCACGCGCTCTTCACGGTCAAGTCAATTAGATATGTGTTAATAGATTGGAATTGCAATTGTAGCGGCAGCAGCAGCAGCAGCGGCGGGGATTGGCACGAAGACGACGATCGGTCGTGGAACCAGGTCGTGAGAGGAGCGAGCTCCCGTAGCGGATTGGGTTTTACGATGTTGTTTTTTTCATCGTTGTGGACCCCGGGGCCTAGACGGCCGGACGGTCATCCAGCACGAGCGGGGCCTGCCCTATCCGCGCCCCGATCACACTGCAGGTTACAAATTTAGCACCACCCGGACTCGGACTCGGAATAATATGGACAAAGTACTTGGCCGTGACATGAAGTCTGCGCACCATTATCGCCGTCCGAAATGAGGTGGCCTAATTGGGATGGCATTGTGTGGCGCGTTTGTGTGTTTGTATTGGCCGGGGGTTCGGGTTCGTCGTCGTCGTGCCCGGGCTTCCCTTCTATTGGGCTTCTATTGCCACCGAGATGCGAGACGTGCGATTAATTGGCCACCGGGAGGTTTGTCGTGGTCGCCCGGTTGGACATCTCCCGGAGGGTCCCCGAAGGCGACGAAACGTGCTCTATCTTATCGCGGACACCAGATCGCGTGCCCGGCGAGTGCCGGGCGAGTGCGAAATATTTCCTATTTTATGTGGTACAAATTATTTTCGCTTGTCCATTTCTCGCCCTCCTTAAAAATGGTTTGTCCGTTCGTCCGTCGCCCGGCAGTGACTGGCTGTTTCGCGTGCTGACTGTCTTCCGATGGCCGTAGTCTGCGGTTGCAAGTCGCTGGAAAAGGGAATTATGAATGGAATAAATTTCCGGCTCACCGGAGATGGAAGCACCGCCTGGGGGCCCCTTCCGGAAGAGACCGTGACAGGGACAGGGAGTTCGATTTACACCGTGGCTTAATTAAACACCTTTGCGGTTAGCACCTCGACGGTAGAACTCCCAGTGCCTCCTGGCCAGGAAAAATGGTAATCATGGAAATGCGCTGCGCGGGTGCGGTGTGCCAACGGATCGATGCATTACTTCCGGCACTGTCCACAGCTGTCGGAGCCGTGGGGCGACGATCTTCATCATCGGCCGGGGGGTTCGATGGATTAAAATATAATATAAACGATTATTCATACTTGTCCATCGGTAGCTCGAATATTGATGAATTATTTATGAGCTCTCAAACGCGCTGACTAGGCGGACGGAGTCCCGCCCTCCAGAACCCTTGCAGGGGACACGAAATATGCTGGGAGAAATCACCACACGGGACCGCACAGCTCATTATGATTCATAGCCCTGATCAAAAGAACCTTTTTCCAACTGACCGGAAAAAGGAAGCCAACCAACCGGTTCGGGTTCGGTTGTTGCCCCGAACGATATCGCCCCATCGATGATCGTTGCGGTTTATTGAAACCGACCGAAGACCGACTCAATAACTGTAAGAAACTAAAGCCAACTCGGGAGGGCCGGTGAGGTCCCGAGGGAACGTCGTCATGGCGTCCAGCTGCAGTCCCGTAAATAAATTAAACAACTGTAACCGGAAACACATTTGGCAGGCAGTTGTCTTGGAGGTATGTTTGAAATGTAAACTTTACGTTGCCACACAATGGCGGGTTGGCGGGCGGAAGGTTGGGCAAAGCTCTCGAGTGAGGCCCATCGAGTGCGTCCTTTGCGAGCGAAAGCAAACAATTTGCATTCCCAAACAGGATTAGCAATATTAATTTCCCATGCATTTGAATTGCTTTGAAGTTTTGCCTGTGTGCCGGGAAAGTGGAGCGGTGACCACTTCGGCGACCAGTTCGGCCTCATGCTCATGGAGCATGAATATTTCATCCGCTCGCAAACGGGGAACACAGGGCTTCACTTGGCTTCACGCCCGCGGGCTCCGGGAAAGGTGTTTAAAGTGAGTCCCGCTCCGTGGGATGCTGTTTATGCAACGGCCAGTCGAAGCTTTCGAAGGTGTCCAACACGCACCAGGAACCCAGGGCGTCGAACGAAGGAATGCAGACGCACACCGCTGCCGCTGCTGCCGCTGATGGGTTGATGATTGATTGCGGACGAGCGAACGGACACTCGTCCGGGTCCCGGTGTCCGTAGAAATGTGGGTTGCGTATTGCACTCTGTGGCGCCGTCGGTCATCGTGACAGAAGATCGACTGTAAAAAAACGGTGCTTTCTCAGGAGGAGACCCACCGAAAACGGTCCGCACACTGCCGGCGGATTGCATTGTAGTCTGTTTGGAGTGCCTGGGACATGGGACTGAAAAAGTGACCAACCCAAACAAAACCCGCTCGACAGAAGATTGATGACGCGAAGGAGTTACTCGAGAGCGGTCAGAGTTGATGATCTAGGCGCGGCCTCCCCCAATTTACACCCCATTTCACAGAGGGGGCCAAAACAAACAAACCACGTTCGGTGCCGATCCGTACCAGAGCAATGACCATCGATCATTAAAATCGATCATCATCGAAACACTGGTGGATCCGTCCGGACGTTGGACCGGACGTCCGAAATTTGTTCACGATTTTCAAACCAGCACCACCAGAGGGGTCCGGACTCCCGGGCCTAATGGTTCGTTTTGATGTTTGTTTTTGCCGTGCGAGATTGGTTGTTGATGACGGTCGCCTGACAGACAGACCCGACAGCGTGCGAGGTCCTGTGTGAAATAAGTAAATGGCAAAACAACTTCACAGAAACCAAAAAAACGATGGCCGGGTCTGTTGCCGGCGGGCCAAAGTCAATGTTTACCGTACGGTACGTTATAATAATGTCAACGCCTTACCTTGCGCGTCCGTCCGTCGAGCCACGGACGAGAGCTTTGAGAGCGGTCATCAGAAAAGCGCAAAATGGAATGAAGGAAAAAAAGCCAACCAAAACACCGAAATGAAATAAAACCCACAGAGAAAGCTCCGCTCGGCGGCGACACGGTCACTTTCGCTGTCTTTTGGCCACGGTGGGAACACGCCGCCGCCGCCAGTCAAAACCACCGAAAGTGTGCAAAGTTTTGACGCCGAGGCGCGCCTTCGGCGTTCGGCGTTCTTCGGGCGGCGATTTCACTTTTCACGGCGTGGCCAAAGGTGTGGAGAATTATTTTAATTTGCTCCCCTAATGATGACTGAGGGCTGCCCTGAGTCATGGTGAGTGGTTTATGGGATGGATATTATGTTTCACTGTTGGTGACACTTTAGATCCCCGGGGCACCCGCCGAGATTCGTGGACGCTCGCGCCATTAATCTCGATCGATTCGCCCGTTTTACGCCGTTGAGATTGCAGAGCGCGAAACAACCCCGACGAGACCGATTCAGAATCCACCGGTCCGACGACGGGCGAATGCAAATTAAAATATTCAAATCCTTTCGAACCGG
>NW_026454466.1:0-8207 GCF_943734635.1 Anopheles cruzii | reverse complement strand
TCCTACTTGCTTCAGCGTTCCGTTAGTTCTCCCTTCTAGTTCCTGTTCTATTTCTCTCCTTGCGGTATTATGCCTCGCGATTTATTTATCTGTGGTTGGTTCATCTCTGCCACGCATTCACTGTCTTTGTTGTAGACCTTGAGCTGGTGCAGTGAATGTTGGATTTTAAGAATGACCTATTCATGTGCGTACTTTCTGAGTTTCCCTTGTTTTCTCTTCTTAATTTCTTGATATCCGTTTTCTATGCTCTCCGGTTTACTTCGCTTGTGTTTCGCGTACATTTTTCCTTTTCTCTTGCAACTACTAATGTTATTCTCGTATCTCTGGGATCTCTGTTTTTCTTGCATAAGATTCTTATCAATTGTAAAAGTTTCCTTTCTTCAATTTTCTCTTTCTCTCATTCATCGAATTCGTGTTATCATTTTCTGTCTACTTTGACTCATACGTCTAATCTCTGTTTTCTCTGGTGCTGCTGGTCCATTTATTCTTCCTCTTGTTCCATCTTTTTCTTTTCCCATCTTTCACTTTCCATCTATCTCCACAACATTCTCATTAATAGTGCTTTTCTTCCGCCGACATCTCTTTCATTCCAATAGGTGAAATGAGGAAAATCTGGATATTTTTCGTTGCCAATTTATGTAGCTAGGACATTGGCATAATCCTTGCTACATATCGATAATATTCCTGACCTTGCTCTTTCGTCCTCCAGTGTTTTACTCTAACAGCTCTTCCGGGTTCTTCACAGCATGCTTAGCTTGGCTTAGAACGAATGTTCCGTTCTCTCTATACCCCTCTCCTTGTTTTGTTTTCTTTCTATCTCTCCTGTTTTGTTTTTCTTTCTGTTTCTCTTTTTCTCTCTCATAGCTCTTTCTTTTTCTCTCTATTTTGTTCTTTCAATTAAAACTGCGACTGTTCTCGTCTCGGCCCCCTCTTTCATATTTAAGTGTCTCTATGGCTTAGTATCTAGTCGATCCTGTTCTAACCTTTGTCATATTTTTTCTTTGTATTTAGTATTCGTGATATTTTTTTAAGCGATTGTTGTGTACTCTTTCAAACTTGTTACCGTTTTTAATAATTGTGGTCTGTTCACTCGGTAAATCAACTACCAGGTAGGGTCCTCTCCAAGTACTCTGTAGTTTTGATCCTACGCCCATTGGGTTGGCCTGTACCAGGACTTGTTCTCCCCACATCGGCTTCCATTCTTTAGTTTTCTTATCGTACACTTCCTTCCGTTTTTCCTTTGATTTAATCAGATTCTCTTTAGCTACGGAATGGATGTGTGTAAATATTGCCTTCATCTCCTGCGCGTAGTCGCGATACGTGGGATCACTATTGCTGCCCTGGTATATGGTTGCGGGGATTCTTGGCTCCCGTCCAAACAAAAGCTCATAAGGAGTATATCCTGTCGAGGAGTTTACGGTCGTATTATATTCGAAGCAAAAATATGGGATTTGCCGGTCCCAGATTTGGGCATTGCCTCCAACGAATTGTCTCAAATAAATTTTCAGTTCTCTATTGGCTCTTTCTACCAGATTGGCCTGTGGGTGGTATGCGCTTGTGTTTATTTTTTTGATCTTCAAAATCTTGCAAATGTTTCTCATAACCTGGCCCATGAAATTCGCGCCTTGGTCGGTTACCAACTCCTTTGGTGTTCCGTACTGACAGATGTAATTCTCTACAAACGTTCTCGCAACCGTGTTAGCCTCTTGGTTCTCCATTGCGGCCACTGTTAGGTGCCTCGTTAAGTCGTCCTGCATCACTAATCCGTATCGATTTCCCTGTTCAGATTCGGGCAACACAACTATATCCAGGTACACCTTATCGAGCGGGGCGACTGATGTCGTGGTAATTTTCATGGGGACTTTGGTGTATTTACA
The DNA here is from genome assembly GCF_943734635.1 of Anopheles cruzii. Lineage (NCBI taxonomy): Eukaryota > Metazoa > Arthropoda > Insecta > Diptera > Culicidae > Anopheles > Anopheles cruzii. The sequence continues at coordinate 6,330 of NW_026454466.1, read as the reverse complement.
AATTTTGTTTCGTTGGCAAGAGTCGCATTTACGAACGTAACTTTCGATGTCCTTTCTCATGTCCTTCCAGTGGTAAATATTTTCGATCCTCTTTTTCAGGCGTCTTGCTCCCACGTGCCCTCCTAAAGGTGCGTCGTGAAATTCGCGCAACACCGTGTCGATTTCATCCCCTGATATTTCTATCCGTTTCATGCCTGCATTGAAAACCCTAAAGGAAACTCCATGTTTGTTTCCCAAAAACTGTAGCATTTGCAATATTTTGAGCTGCCTAATCTCTCTGAAGGAGATGACGTCGATTTCCCCGCTTAATCCTTCCTTTTCGGAATACGTAGTCAATACTTGATTAAAGCGATTAAAGAAAGTTTCGGCTTTCGTCAAGGAGTTGCTCTTCCCTTCCAAAATTAATCCATAAATTCTACTGGAGGGAATGTTGACAATGTTGTCTACCGTAAAATCTTTGAGCCCGTGCGGAATGTCTTCCAGCGTGGATAGTTCGGTGAAGGATGTTCTGCTGTTTAAGATGACTATTTTCGGAGAATCGGCATTAGTGTTTTCTACTGAAGTGAATTTTAGATCCTTTACGGTTATGTTATTGCAATTAAGGTCTGCCTGGAATTCGGTGTATAACTGTGAGAAGCTGTACTGATTGGCAGTATCGTTCTTGTCGTTTTGTGTATCTATATTCATAAGATCGTCGAGATGATTTCCGGTGTTGGTATTAACTGGCTGCTTGATACTATTGGTGTTGTTAAGTGTTTTGTTTATGGCGTCTTGATTATCCTGCATTCTCTTCTGGTATCGTGTAGTGATAGCTACTATTTTTTTCTCTGTCTCGTGTTCGTTTTCCTTTGATACTTTGTCTTCCTTTTCTGCGCTTTCGGCTGCTGTGGGCATTCGTGACAAGAAATCTGCCACAATATTCTCTTTCCCTTGTTTGTAACGGATTTCTAATTCTGTTCCCTGTAATTTCAATCTCAGTCTCGTGAGTACTGGCGAGCTTTCCTTTAACCTCCACAGAGATACAAGGGGTCTATGGTCGGTATAAACTATAAATTTCTGACCATATATGTAATGCCTAAAATATGCGGCAGCCCAAACAATGGCTAGTAACTCCTTTTCGATCGTATGATAACGAGTTTCGGGTCCATTCAGCGACCTGCTGGCGAACGCTATAGGTCGGTCTACTGTTTTCTCATTTGAGAGTACCGCTCCAATGGCATATTTACTGGCGTCGGTGGTCAAAACAAATCTGTCTCGATGGTTGGGCCTCACTAAAATTGGTTCTGAAATTAATGCTTTTCGCAATGTGTCGAACGCATCACTGCATTCGGACGTCCAATTGAATTTGGTATCCTTCTTTAATAAATCATTCAAAGGCTTACGGATTCTTGCGATACCTGGAATGAATTTTCCATAAAAATTTATCGCCCCCAAAAACGAACGTACTCCTTTGGTGGTTGTCGGTGGTTTCATATTCTCTATGCTTTTGACATTGTCCTTAGCCGGCCTTACTCCCTGTTTGTTGATTATGTGGCCTAGGTATTTGATCTCTTCCTTCAGGATTTGGCATTTCTTTGGCTCAAGCTTCAAATTGTACTTGCGAAGCCCTCTGAGCACTTTCTCAAAATGTTCGTTATGTTCGTTGATTGTCCTTCCAAAGATGACAATATCGTCTAAGTATACTACTGCTCTCACACCTTCGATTTCGTATAGAACGGTGTTCATTAACCGCTGAAATGTGGACGGGCTGTTTCTTAAACCCATCGGCATCGCGCGAAAGTGATAGTGACCGGTAGGCGTTGAGAAAGCTGTCTTCGCAGCATCCTTTGGGGATATCGGGATTTGGTAGAATCCTGATTTCAAATCTAACGTGGAGAAATATCTGCTATCTCCCAACGTATCTATAATTTCGTTAATTAACGGGATTGGGTAAACGAAGGGTTTCGTGACCTCATTCAAAGCTCGGAAGTCTACTACGATTCGATATTTTTTTTGTCCATTGTCGTCGAGCTTCTTGGGGATTATTAGAATAGGAGCGTTATATGGGCTTGTGCTAGGTTGGATAATTCCTTGTTCTAACATTTCGTCTATTTGTTCCTTTAAATGGATTTTCGTTACCTCCGGGAAACGATATTGCCTCTTATAGATAGGCACATTTGTCGATGTTTCGATCTCATGGATGGCTGCCTTAGTCTGAGTGAGTTTGTCTCCTTCCATAAAGAAGACATCATTAAACCTACGCAGTGTGTTTGTCAATTCATTGTTGGCCGTTTCCAAATGCAAAACATTGAGCAATTGTTTTTCCCTTTCTTGGCCTTCTAGCCTTTTAATCTGCTTATATTCAACGATGTCGCAATCGAGGTCACTGTCCAAATCTGTTTTTCCCTGGTAAGCGTCGTCCGGCATTTCTTCCAAATGTTCCATTCCTAACATTTCGCTATCAAATCTCCCTTCTCTTTCGTCTACTGCAATTCCGATGCGTTTACTCTGATTCCTCTCTCCCAGATTTCTACATTGCCCATGTCTAATTTGTCTCATTGGTGAGCATGTTATTTTCATTGACCCTTCCTTCAGGTTAATTTCTGCTCCTTGTTGCTGCAGGAACTCTAAACCCAAAATTCCTGGTATTAATAACTCCTTAATTACATGGAACCTAACTAGCAACGTGCTGTTTCCGATAATTAATTGTAGTTCACATGATCCCATGGTGGTTATATTATTATTGCCTATGCCTGTAATTTCTGCTTGATCTCTGCAGTCTATTTTACGTACGCCAATACTCTTGGCCTCATCCAACCTAAGTAAATTAACTGTGGCGCCGGTATCGATGTAGTATTTCGTTTTTCTTCTAGTGTTTTCTTGCGTTGCTAATGTAACGTATACCATTTCATCCTGGCTGCTTTCTAACCGTACTAACTTTTCATTGATACCTCTTGCAGTTTGTTTCTCTTGCCTGCTCGTTTGTTTAGCTACGTATATTTTCTCTTGTGTTCGTTTTCCTGCGTACTGCGCGTCCTTGATTCTACGGCCACAATTGCCTTCGTACCTGTGTCTATATCTCTCTTCGCCGTTCCTTTCGCGGATATCATTTCTTGGGTAGTTTGAATTATTAGCGCGTCTTTGCCAGCCTTCGTTCCTTGGTAGGTATCCTTTTTCCCTTCCTTCGTGGGTTTCTTTTTGTGGCCTGTAGCCCCTTTGCCTGTCTATCAGTGCCCACTCTCGATTTTGGGGATGTAGTCGAGCATTACTTTTATCAAACTTCTGTCGGCGATTACCTATGTGCAGGATTCTGAGCCTTTCTTCAATCTTTTCTTCCTGAACAATATCTCTGCATTCGTCTTCTAACCTTTTTAACATTTCTACTAGTTCTAACTCTTTGTAATTTCTGGCTAGTCGTTTAAGTATGCCACTGTTTAATCCTCCAGTAAAGTGGAGTCTCAAATGTTGTTGCGCGTACGATTTTCGGTCACCATTGTTTGTTTCATATTCTTTAATGTAATTATGGAGATCGATTGTTCTTTTCCTGTAGCTTTGGAACGTCTCATTTTTCCCTTGTTCGAGAATCTCAATTTCTAACATGACTTCCTCCAGTCGCATATCTCTACCGAATTCATTGATTAAATTCTCCTTCACTTCCTGCCAGCTCTTTGCCTTTATTCTTGAGTAAGCTGTCGCCGCGGGTCCTCTCAATTTTGCTACTACTGTTCTAACTAGCGCGTCTTGTGAATCCTCCGGAATGAGAGATGCTATGTAGTTACCCTGATCTACAAAAATTTGCACTTCCTGATGATCTCCTGCGAACTCAGGTAGCAGGTTCATTGCCATTTCAATTACGTTGGTCGGAGTCATTTTGATTTCTTTATGTTCTTTTGGTTTCAATGTTATGTTAATATTTTTACTCGGAGGTTATGTTAAAAAGACTCGGTAATATATAAATGTTTTTCCTCAATTTCCTGAACACGTGTATGAGTACGCCATAATCACTCAAACAAAATCTCTAACGAACCAACGAACTAATCTTCATGCAAAACTTTTTCTCGCGTAATTATTCAAACAAAAACAATCTAACTATTCATCACACAATACTGTTTTGTCTCACATGTCACTTCATTTTTCAAACTTTAACACATTACTCACAGGATTGCTGCCTCCAAACTGCGTTTTCCAAGATCGGTGGCTGGTTCTCTGTTGCACGATCGATGGGTGGTCTCAAACTGCATTTTCCAGATCGATAGCTGGTCCATGGTCGATGGCTGCTCTTATGATGCGCGTGCCGGGCGAAAAATTCTAAACTCCTTCCTACGCTGAAGTGGCGTCGATCTGCGTCGTTCTTCCGTCTAGGCTGCTTCGTTCGTCCTTCGTAGTTGCTCCTTCGATCCACTGCGTGTGTGCATCCCACTGCTTTTCCACTATCACTGGTTGACTTTCACTATCACACTCATCATGCTTGCACTGTCATTTTTGTCTATATGGACTTTGGGTTGCTTCCCACCGGGAATTTCCAAAATCCTGGGTATTCATAATCCGAACACCGCTGTCACCAGTTGCACGGACCTACCTTGCGGGTCTGAGATCCTGCAAAGCTTTCCAATGTGGAAAATACTTACTTCTATTTCGCCATCTACGATCGGGCGGACTGACGAACCTAACTCAAATAAATGCTGTTACACCTCAAGGTTTCCACTTAACAATCAGCCAGCGACTCCGCATCAGACTCGCCGCGGGCGACGCTCTGACTCTGAATCTGAATCTCCATCTGACCGTCTGACGGTGTCCCGTCAACTTTATTAATATATATAGACTTACAATAAATTAGGTTGCCCCCTCAGTGGACGCATTCCTTATTACTTCTATCCTATTCTCTCGCGCTTCTCAGTTGCGACGCTTCGCCTACTCGGTTTCCGGGTTGACCTTTTCCCCGGCCGTTTAAATGTTCTCATTACGTTTGACCTAGTCGCGTTTCAGGCGCCAACCGCGGTTCCGATTGCCGGGTTCTTTTACGTGTCCCCAATGTGATCGACCCAGTGGGGTCCGAGTTGCCAGCTCCAGGTTGCATCATATCATATCGGGCCCATCGCTGCCGCTCTTCCCCTGTCGTTTGATGCGCTTGGGGCGATCGTCGTCAACCGGTGGTTCTAGTTGTGCTGCGTTTGCGATTTTCGGTGTGTGGTTCGCTCAGAAACGCGTGCCGCGTTGTGCCGATTATCGATCGTCGATCCTCTTTGGTAGTTGCGCAATTTGACGCGCTCGCGTCGTTCTTGGCGTTGCTCGCGTTCAACATTGCTTCTGGGTCGGTCAGTCAGTTACTTCCGTCTCGCTTCGTCGCTCAGTCCGTCGCTCGAGGTGCCGTGGCCGCGTTGTCCGAACGATGGGCTCCCTCGTCGCTTGCGCCATATGACGCTTTCGGAGTGTCAAATGCCTACGCTGCAGTTAGTCGCTTGTAGCTTGGCCGGCCGCTTGGGCGCTGGCGATGTTTCGCTGTTCCGTTGCCCCAGTTCTGTCGTTTCGTTGGGGTAGGTTCCCTTTGTGGCCGGCTTCGGTGACATCAATTCGGCGCAGTCGTCTGATGACCGAAACTACTGGATAGATCTCTGGGATGCGCGGGCTTCTGAGCGCTGCATCCGATCCCTCTTCTCGAGCTGGAGGATGGTTCTGGCACAGAAGTAGACTCCAGTGGATTGTAGGAATCTTAGGTGTGCTAGCTATTATTGGTATCTGCTGGATGAAACAATGGGTTTGCGCGGGCGGGGCTCTGCATCACATTTTTCCTTTTCAGCTTGAGGATACTACTGGAACAGATGTGTCCTCAAGTGGATTGCAGGACTATTAGGCGCGCTAGGTCTTAACTTAATGGTTTCTTTCCCCGTTCTTCTGTCCTTTTCCCGTACATGGGTTCTTAATAGTGCGTGTGGCTGAGTTGGGTGTACAAATTATTTCTTCTTATTCGTATAGATGTTATCACCAAATCGGTTCTGTTCCCTATATTTCCGGGGCGTTGCCTGTCTTCTTCTTTTTCGCACGGTTCCGACCTTGCTGTGATTCTTAATGCTACGTTCGTCTTATTGCTATATCGATTACAATTTTCGTCCTTGTTCTTTTACAATGATCCTTGGCTTCGTGGCCTTCTCTTTTTTCTGTAACCTTTTCCGTTCTGTTAAATATGTTCAAATTGCGCTTAGTTACAATTCGCAATCTCTTATTTTTAACGTGTTATTTTCAGTTGTCCCCCTCATGGGCACATTATTATTTCTCTTATCTCTTGTGTCATCTCTTGGTAATCTTCCTTCGCCTTCACCTTATTATTTTTCTCCACACTGTTAGCCTAGTGTC
>NW_026454465.1:0-8210 GCF_943734635.1 Anopheles cruzii | reverse complement strand
CAAAATTTATAATTTGGCCGCAAAATGCGTCAATATTTCACGTCTTTGTTAGAGTCAATCCTTTCTTGCACTTTAGTATTCGTTGTATGCTGCGAAACAATTTGATGCAATTTCGTTGTTGTTTCTATTGATCGGTTTGCATTTTTGCCATTAATCTATACCCCACCTATACCCCACCATATACAACAATAAAATTAGTCGCCATGTTACTATGCGAACAACTCCAAATTGTGGTACATTTTCGATTCTTGCTCCTGAAAAAAAGTACAGCAAAAATAGTAAATAGTAAAAATAATCACGAGGATATTTAAATTTTAACGTCACGTCATCCAGGTGTCGTTTTTCAAACTTATTGGCCCAGATCCATGTGTAAATATCCTAGAAACGACGTTCGATGTTCTTCTTCTTTTGTATTATAGAGACTTTGAGCTGCAATAGTCTGACGTTCGATGTTGTTTCAAAAGTGGATCTTTTTTATGATTTATTGTCACTTACTGCCTAGCTTTGGTCATTTTAACCTTTGTAATTGATCGTAATCCGTGCTTCGCTACGGTGGTTGGTTGTGTTCATTGGGTGTGTTTTGTTAGTCCGGTCTTAGTTGGTGGTACCCACCAACCTCCAATCACTGATCTCTTCATCCCTTAGCATTGAAAATGCTTCACCTGAGCGTGCAACGGGCGATGATGTGTTCATAGAAGTCGTCTATTTTTTTTTACTTTTAAAAGGGGAAGATGTTATTCAAAATTATTGCATTGATTCGTTGAGGACGACAGGTGCGAAACGTTCGATCGTCCCGTTAGTATTTGTATTGTGTGCAGGGTGTTCCAACTTCGACTTCTGGTGTGTGTACCCACATTTCATACGGCCGTGGCTGCGTTTTAAATTTTATCACTTCGCTTATTCCGCCTTATCGAACAGCCGGTTTTGGGATATGATGGTGGCCATCATATGCAAGGTTGCCCGCTCCAAATATACCCAGCGAACACCGAAGCATGCGGGGTGCTGGAAACGTTCTTTTGGGACGATGGACCAACGGACCAAGTCCCATTAGTCCAGAATGAAACGGCGAAACCGTCTTGGCCTGGATCTCGGACTTGGAATTGCAAATTTGTGGTTTTTTTGGCTAGGTTTCACCAATAACTACGACTTCACCGCTACCGCTACGGCTCGAACTAGAGCATCTGAGTGCACACTGCACGTGTAGTGCGCCCACACTCGGTGCTCGATGTGGTACCCCGGGCCACAGGACACAGGTCGTGGTCGGTGGTAGTGTCTACCGGTTGCCGGTAGTTTTGAAGGATACGGTTGCTTGATTCGATAGGTTGGTAAGGGAATTACAAACGAGAACTACGGAGAGGGACTGCACGTGAAATAAGATTGTGATTGTGCCGCAAAGGCAGCTAGCTGGGCTACTGTATAACACCTGTCCAAAGGTCACCAGCACTACAAATCTGTAGTGGTGCGGTGTAAGTGACTTGTCATCCACATGCGTAGGTGCTTCCAACGTTTTCCTTCGATCGACTCGATACGGCAGTAAGCCCAGCGGAGTAACAACTGATAGCAGGAGTCGCCACCGGCTTAGAGCTGCGACCGTTCTAGAATGCAAGTGCTCCCTTCTAAAGGTTTGTGGTGTTCACGATTTCAACTGCGGAAAACGTTAATGAATAGAAAGGAAGGAAGCAAACGTACGCAAGAACAGAAGTGCTGTGTGAAATAGATGTGATTGTGGTGTGTCGGGTGGAAGATCCTCTAAATGTCAACGTTTAGTCGAGGAGAAGTAGACGAAAAGTTGGCGGAAATGCGGCACCCTAGCAAGATACGGACAGCAAATGAACATCCCCTGGTCGGTGCGAAGTTGCTTGACTGCTAGCTTGGCTTGTGGCGAGAAGGCTGAAGTGTATGGATGGATGTATGGTGGATCAAAGTCAGCCCTCGAAGAAGAAGAATCCTCTTCTTATATCAATTCGTTGAATTGCGAAATGTGAATTATTAGTCGCCTCAGCGCGCGTAGTGTTTGTGGCGTCAAGTACCGACAGTTTCGTGCATAGAGTGTAAAGTTGTGCAAAGAAAAGTGAATACGTTGATGTTTGAAAAACACGTAGATAAGTGAGAATCAGGGTGAGGAAAGAAAGTTTATTCTCGGGCAAGAGGTGGTGATTATTTTGAAATAACGACGTCACCTCTCCCGTGTATTGTTCTCTATTCGTTCATTGTGTATCTTACGTGTCTGTGCGGTTGCGTCCGTACGTTATCTGAGGAGAAAAACGTCGAAACGGGAAAAATGTTGCTTCTCCAACAAAACGCTTCTATCAAACGACTCTTTCGCCTGGCTGCTGCTCTTGTGCACAACAATCAAATGCTAATGTTTCTTGAACGAGAGACAAGCTCTGTCAACGACAGTTGTGCGAAGTAGAGAAATGGCACCACACCGTTTATTGGAGTTTTGCTTTGTCGGGTTGTGGGAAAAGCCGTTGAGCAGTTCCCCTCATCCGAGTTCGTGACGTCAACCAATTTTCTGAGAGGTGTTTGCACACCCCCCACAGGAATTTATAGTGGCCCAATATCATCATGCCAGGTTACGCTAGTACCGAGAGAGGCAATAGAAGGTAGGACAAAAAATGTTGCATTGTTTTCTTCCCCTTTCTGAAAAATTTAACAGATCAAATGAAATCATCTAAGGTAGGGGTTTTGATTTGGTCTCCGTTCTCTAGGCCAAGAAGATCCTAGCAGTAAGATGGGCCATTGTCGCTTGTGCACGCTTTGTTCGCTCGCCTCTTTTGCGGATTCACCAATTACCGAAACGAGCGTTAACCTATTCCTGTGGACTAAAATAGATAAGAATAAACTCACAACGAGTAATTTGTAGCGGGGGTCAGGTTCGTTAACTTTCAAGAATTCATTCGCGATGTAAATTTTGTTAAATTGTTTTTGCATTCAACGAACTTTGAGGGCCACGGCTATATCTCGACGTACTTACTAAAAACTACTTGTTTTAATCTTAGATAAATGGACCCGTTTTTATACCGGTTCTATTTGTTGTGGAAAAAAACACCTCAATAGGTATTCAGTTAAAAAAAGCAAAACATGAAGTAAAACACTTCTTCATGTTTCAACAAAACAAAATCTATGTACTGGTAACACAAATACAATGTTTGCTGAACATTAACAATGCATTTCCATTATCGGACCCTTGAAGTAGGTTAAAGTAATACTTCAGAGCAATGTCATGTAATACATATTACAGTCAGTAAGCAAGGCCGTATCCTGCGTACAGTAAGTCTGAGCAATGTTGTCTCGCGACAGCCCTGGTTCGGCCGAGGGTCTTACACCGGACGCCAGCCGGTACCAGCGCTGGGCCCGCCGAGTCATCCCGGACGTCACGCGCTGGGTCAGCAGGAAACATGGACGTGTGGACTTCCACCTGTCCCAAGTGCTCTCGGGACACGGCTTCTTCCGAGAGTATCTGCACATGAAGACGTTCGCACGATCCCCTGACTGCACCTGGTGCCCTGGTGCCGCGGAGTCAGCGGAGCATGTTATGTTCCACTGCCTGCGGTTCCAGCGGGAGAGAGCGGAGCTGCTGGCGGATGACGGCCACACCCCCCTCACACCGGACAACCTGGCGGGCGAGATGCTGCGGAGCCCGGAGTGCTGGCAGCGCTTTGCCCGGGCCTGCCGAGCCGTAACGCAGCAACTTCAACAGGCGTGGCGCGAATAGCAACGTCTGGAAGCTGAGGCTGCAGCTGCAGCTGCGACAGGATAAGTTTTGCACAACTTACTTGGCGAACACTTGGTTAACCGTTTGTTGTTAACCTTTCTGTTTACCACCGTACCACGGTTTGTTCCTTATTAACCGGCTGTGCAGAGCAAGAGCGGAATAGCGACCGACTGATAGCTCCTTGTAGCGGAGCTGAAACTGTTTATACGCTTATATCCGCGGCTTGTGAATGCGAGTAGTATAAGTGTGTGCTATATGTAAAAAAATTCTAAATAAAGATGCATCGCTGTCCTGCCCCCTGGACTTGACAGCCAGGCCCTCGTCGGGGGGGTAGTTTTCCAAACGTGGGAATCAGGACGTTTCCAAAAGTGGGAATCGAATTATAAAAAAAACCCAAAGTTGTCTCAGCAGCACTGTTGTGTCACATTGCAGAATAACTGCAATGCAAAACATACGGGAGATGCTTAAATTTGTTGGGCGATGCGCGGACTACTCTATACATTGCTCGTAAGCTTTGTTTACATTTGATGGTTCTGATGGTTTCTAACAAATCGATTCGTCATTTGTTTTACGCCGATCAATATGGTAATATTATATTTTCTGGTGTTAGCGTCTCATTTGGACGTACACTGCGTTCTGCATTCCCATTGCCCACTTTTCATCCCATTGCCTTGCTTGGGCGTTATTTTTTATCATCAAGAAGCAGTGTAAAATTAAAACACGAAATTATGTTTTATCCACGGTTCTGAAAATAATAAAAGTAGTGTCACGCATTGCGCAATAACTCGCAAACATATGAGTAGAATATTATGAAATTTTAACACGAACAAATCAAAAACATACCATGAGTCAATGTTTTCAAATAATTTGAAAAATATTTAGACTATTTTTTAATAATCGAATGAAATTCTCTATAATTTTCCACATTTTCAAAGCTGCGGAGAATTATAGAGAACAAAGCGAGTTCTGCTGCATGTCTGTATTTCTCGGTCTAATCCTTCTGTCACTGACGGTCAATGCACTTGAGCATTTTCACATTCAGAAAATTCAGCTTGTTGGTGATTGACGTGTTTTTTTCGCTCCGTTCATTTGTTACCTGTGCTGCAGAAAGAAAACGGTAAAAGTCTAAGTATTTTCGGGACAGATTCATAAATATTAACAACAGGGCGTGAAGAAGGCAGACAGCAGACTTTTCTGCTGTGTTCGGTATGATTTTGATGATTTTATTTCCTCAATTCCTCGCGGCGTATCGTCGACAATGGGTAAACTAGGAGCATTCCGATGCTAGCGTTCCGCTAGCACACTGACCACTCGTGTCACGCTCGCGAATGATCCGTACGATTGTTCTTGATCCGAATTCTGCGTCCAAGGATCAAAGGCGATTTGTGAATTTTTTTTTTATGTTTTCTGGTGTTACCGCCTCACACCGTGGACGTTAATACGGCGTGTCTTCATCATAGGGTTCTCTACGCAATTTCTGGCGTTACTCGACCTGTCAGTGGGTTTTTTTATCGGCCAAACAGTTGACGCAAAGCTGAACGCAATTTGGCGTTTTCATTTGCGGTTTTGCAGTTTGCAGTTTTGCGTGTGCCCGATTAACACTATTTTTCTCTCTTTTCATTTGTTACCTGTGCTGCAGAAAGAAAACGGTAAAAGTCTAAGTATTCATAAATCGGGACAGATTCATAAATATTAACAACAGGCCGAACAGGGAAATATGGAGACTTCCGACGGAGAGTTCCCGGCAACCAGCAGTGCGACGACTGAAACGACGGTGTTTGAGCAAGTAAGATGCAACACGGTGTGTCGTCATTGCGACGATGCGTCGATGCGGCCGGCCCATTCGTCAACAAACTCATCTTCTTTGAACGAACAGGCGTTTTTGGAGAATGACGATGCTCAGGATCTCGAATTGCTGGTCGATACAGCACCCGCTGACTCGCCAACTGGTACCAGCCATTCGGATGCAGTAGCAGGGGAATGCTCCGGGCAGCAGCAAGGGAATTCGTCATCGGACTCGGACAGTGACAGTGACAGTAGCGTCGGCCAACGTCGAGATGCCGATGGAACTACGACGCCTTCCAAGAAAGTGGAGTCGCACAAACTCGATCATAGCTATTCCCTACCGCCACTTGATATGAACGACCTCGGCGTGCAGACACCTTCCGATTAGGGTAAGCTGTGGCCCTAATCCAGCAAACTCATTTTAACAATATTCTAAACGAGAAAGATAAATAAAATAGCGCCGCACACTACACATCTGAAACTAATAACTACTACAGAATTGTATTTATTGTATTTTGATGCGCTCTTGGTAGGTGTAGGTGGTGCTTTATGATTTATAAATTTCAATATTCTACTACCAGAAATATCAATAAAAAATAAAACAAAAAGTTTAAATTGAAACACCAAAATTCATTGGTCGCCTTAATTTTCAATTGTAAGTTTATGTCATATGTTACATTAGGTGAGATTTGTTTTGCAATTTCTTTTGCAATTTCACCTCAGCCAGACAAAGTACCACGCCGTGAAAGAAGGCACTAAACGGTAAGCGGACGAGCAACATAGTTCGACTTACTTTCGATTTCGATCAATATGACACTCGGATTGGGTCAGGCCTGGTCAGGCCTATAGTTTTCCATGAAGGGTTTTAACTGCATCTTTCGCTGGATTTACCTTACGAGATGGTAAAGATGCATTGTGACATTGCTAAATTATTTTGTCTTACCCTTGAGGTCCATTTCGGTTGTTTTCAGATCGACCCCAATTGATGTTTAACTACTCTGATACATCAAACACAGAGCATCGTCTCATTTTCCATACTACTGGATCTTTTCCATTACTTTCAAACAATGGTTAATTGCTGCTCTAGACTAGGCAAGTGCCTCCGCCTGTGCTCCCGCCAATGGTTCGTGGATCCAAACATTAGTTCCTGAAAATCCTTGGCCTCAAAATTTTTCACTGCGCCCCCTTCTTCATTGTTTAAATAAACATGTTTGTTATGTCAAATGCCAGGATGTTTTGCATACGGTTATTTTGACCGAATGAGACTTGTCACGATATAACAAAACACTTTAACACTACGAACTGTAGGTCCTACTTTGTTGAACGTTGTGTCAACAGCTCAGGACAAAGAACTAACACGCATGGGTATTTAAGTATGATGTTTGGTCATGCATTATCCTTTGTATAATTGCGAATTATTTCATTGTTTTACGTTTATTTGCAGAGGAAGAAATCGATGTCGTGTCAGTCGGTGACAAGAACTTGCCGACGAATCCCACAGCTCGCGATCGGCGCGCTCTCCAGTCAACGGTGGCCAGCAAGATTCGCAAGCAGCAAGCAGAGGCATCGTCACGCCACGCGGCGTCCGGTTCGGCGCAGTACGGCGGAAGCTGCTTACATCGCCAACAGCACAATCGTGTCGACGATGATCGCTACGTTAGTGGTTCGCATTCGCTGAACGCTAGCGGTGGAGGTGGCGTCAACCTGATGCTCAGTATCTATCCGACTCCCGCCGGTTCAACGACGATTTCCGGTGCGAATACTCCACTGCTGACCGGCAGCGGCTGCTCGAGTGTTGCTTCATCTCCACCACCGGTTCCATCGTCCGGTCGCAAACGGTCTGGTATTACTAGTAGTAGCAGTGTGAGAAGCAGCAACAGTAAACACCATCGCGGCAGTTCATCATCCGTGAAACGGTCGCGCCGGCAAGGGAAGAAATCCGCATCGTCAACCAGTACCAGTAGAGCAGCAGACCCGCACTGCGACGTTACCCCACAAGAGCCGGATTCGGCGGAAAAACGTAACCTACATAACAACATGGAACGCCAGCGCCGAATCGGCTTGAAGAACCTGTTCGAGGAGCTGAAACGTCAGATACCAAGTCTGCGGGACAAAGATCGTGCCCCGAAAGTGAACATACTGCGCGAGGCGGCCCTCCTTTGCACACGTCTCAACGATGAAACAGAAGAGTTAATGGAATTGCGCCAGCGACAGAAGAAGTTGTACGAACGTGTCCGACATCTCCGCTCCTCGATTCATAGTCAGCGACATCAAGCGGTCGAATAAGTAAGGAATGAGCAGCAGCAGCAGCAGCAGCAGCAGCAGCAGCAGCAGGAGAAAGAGGAAGATGCTGAGGAGCACGAGAAGAAGCAGAAGAACAGACAGGATGAGGATGGTTTGTTAAGGATGAGCAGAGGAAATGAAGGGGCCAGGAGGGTGCCAAAACGTAAGTCTAAGCAGACCGACAAATTGCGTCGATCTCCACTTTAACTATAAGCATATACACACACCGCCAACAAACAAAAAGTCAACTTTGCCTTTGTCACTTTGCAAAACAGTGTGTCTGATAACTATTGTGCAGCAGTGCATCTAAGTAATCTTCTTCAGGGGTGGTGCACTCATTCCAGCGCTATCTCATTTGTTTTGTAGCGACCGTGTAGCAAAATTTATAATTTGGCCGCAAAATGCGTCAATATTTCACGTCTTT
>NW_026454464.1:0-8210 GCF_943734635.1 Anopheles cruzii | reverse complement strand
AAAGACGTGAAATATTGACGCATTTTGCGGCCAAATTATAAATTTTGCTACACGGTCGCTACAAAACAAATGAGATAGCGCTGGAATGAGTGCACCACCCCTGAAGAAGATTACTTAGATGCACTGCTGCACAATAGGTATCAGACACACTGTTTTGCAAAGTGACAAAGGCAAAGTTGACTTTTTGTTGTTGGCGGTGTGGTTATATGCTTATAGCTAAAGTGGAGATCGACGCAATTTGTCGGTCTGCTTAGACTTACGTTTTGGCACCCTCCTGGCCCCTTCATTCCCTCTGCTCATCCTTAAAAAACCATCCTCGACCTGTCTGTTCTTCTGCTTCTTCTCGTGCTCCTCAGCATCTTCCTCTTTCTCCTGCTGCTGCTGCTGCTGCTGCTGCTGCTGCTGCTGCTCATTCCTTACTTATTCGACCGCTTGATGTCGCTGACTATGGATCGAGGAGCGGAGATGTCGGACACGTTCGTACAACTTCTTCTGTCGCTGGCGCAATTCCATTAACTGTTCTGTTTCATCGTTGAGACGTGTGCAAAGGAGGGCCGCCTCGCGCAGTATGTTCACTTTCGGGGCACGATCTTTGTCCCGCAGACTTGGTATCTGACGTTTCAGCTCCTCGAACAGGTTCTTCAAGCCGATTCGGCGCTGGCGTTCCATTTTGTTATGTAGGTTACGTTTTTCCGCCGAATCCGGCTCTTGTGGGGTAACGTCGCAGTGCGGGTTTGCTGCTCTACTGGTACTGGTTGACGATGCGGATTTCTTCCCTTGCCGGCGCGACCGTTTCACGGATGGTGAACCGCCGCGATGGTGTTTACTGTTGCTGCCTCTCACACTGATACTACTAGTAATACCAGACCGTTTGCGACCGGACGATGGAACCGGTGGTGGAGATGAAGCAACACTCGAGCAGCCGCTGCCGGTCAGCAGTGGAGTATTCGCACCGGAAATCGTCGTTGAACCGGCGGGAGTCGGATAGATACTGAGCATCAGGTTGACGCCGCCTCCACCGCTAGCGTTCAGCGAATACGAACCACTAACGTAGCGATCATCGTCGACAAGATTGTGCTGTTGGCGATGTAAGCAGCTTTCGCCGTACTGCGCCGAACCGGACGCCGCGTGGCGTGACGATGCCTCTGCTTGCTGCTTGCGAATCTTGCTGGCCACCGTTGACTGGAGAGCGCGCCGATCGCGAGCTGTGGGATTCGTCGGCAAGTTCTTGTCACCGACTGACACGACATCGATTTCTTCCTCTGCAAATAAACGTAAAACAATGAAATAATTCGCAATTATACAAAGGATAATGCATGACCAAACATCATACTTAAATACCCATGCGTGTTAGTTCTTTGTCCTGAGCTGTTGACACAACGTTCAACAAAGTAGGACCTACAGTTCGTAGTGTTAAAGTGTTTTGTTATATCGTGACAAGTCTCATTCGGTCAAAATAACCGTATGCAAAACATCCTGGCATTTGACATAACAAACATGTTTATTTAAACAATGAAGAAGGGGGCGCAGTGAAAAATTTTGAGGCCAAGGATTTTCAGGAACTAATGTTTGGATCCACGAACCATTGGCGGGAGCACAGGCGGAGGCACTTGCCTAGTCTAGAGCAGCAATTAACCATTGTTTGAAAGTAATGGAAAAGATCCAGTAGTATGGAAAATGAGACGATGCTCTGTGTTTGATGTATCAGAGTAGTTAAACATCAATTGGGGTCGATCTGAAAACAACCGAAATGGACCTCAAGGGTAAGACAAAATAATTTAGCAATGTCACAATGCATCTTTACCATCTCGTAAGGTAAATCCAGCGAAAGATGCAGTTAAAACCCTTCATGGAAAACTATAGGCCTGACCAGGCCTGACCCAATCCGAGTGTCATATTGATCGAAATCGAAAGTAAGTCGAACTATGTTGCTCGTCCGCTTACCGTTTAGTGCCTTCTTTCACGGCGTGGTACTTTGTCTGGCTGAGGTGAAATTGCAAAAGAAATTGCAAAACAAATCTCACCTAATGTAACATATGACATAAACTTACAATTGAAAATTAAGGCGACCAATGAATTTTGGTGTTTCAATTTAAACTTTTTGTTTTATTTTTTATTGATATTTCTGGTAGTAGAATATTGAAATTTATAAATCATAAAGCACCACCTACACCTACCAAGAGCGCATCAAAATACAATAAATACAATTCTGTAGTAGTTATTAGTTTCAGATGTGTAGTGTGCGGCGCTATTTTATTTATCTTTCTCGTTTAGAATATTGTTAAAATGAGTTTGCTGGATTAGGGCCACAGCTTACCCTAATCGGAAGGTGTCTGCACGCCGAGGTCGTTCATATCAAGTGGCGGTAGGGAATAGCTATGATCGAGTTTGTGCGACTCCACTTTCTTGGAAGGCGTCGTAGTTCCATCGGCATCTCGACGTTGGCCGACGCTACTGTCACTGTCACTGTCCGAGTCCGATGACGAATTCCCTTGCTGCTGCCCGGAGCATTCCCCTGCTACTGCATCCGAATGGCTGGTACCAGTTGGCGAGTCAGCGGGTGCTGTATCGACCAGCAATTCGAGATCCTGAGCATCGTCATTCTCCAAAAACGCCTGTTCGTTCAAAGAAGATGAGTTTGTTGACGAATGGGCCGGCCGCATCGACGCATCGTCGCAATGACGACACACCGTGTTGCATCTTACTTGCTCAAACACCGTCGTTTCAGTCGTCGCACTGCTGGTTGCCGGGAACTCTCCGTCGGAAGTCTCCATATTTCCCTGTTCGGCCTGTTGTTAATATTTATGAATCTGTCCCGATTTATGAATACTTAGACTTTTACCGTTTTCTTTCTGCAGCACAGGTAACAAATGAAAAGAGAGAAAAATAGTGTTAATCGGGCACACGCAAAACTGCAAACTGCAAAACCGCAAATGAAAACGCCAAATTGCGTTCAGCTTTGCGTCAACTGTTTGGCCGATAAAAAAACCCACTGACAGGTCGAGTAACGCCAGAAATTGCGTAGAGAACCCTATGATGAAGACACGCCGTATTAACGTCCACGGTGTGAGGCGGTAACACCAGAAAACATAAAAAAAAAATTCACAAATCGCCTTTGATCCTTGGACGCAGAATTCGGATCAAGAACAATCGTACGGATCATTCGCGAGCGTGACACGAGTGGTCAGTGTGCTAGCGGAACGCTAGCATCGGAATGCTCCTAGTTTACCCATTGTCGACGATACGCCGCGAGGAATTGAGGAAATAAAATCATCAAAATCATACCGAACACAGCAGAAAAGTCTGCTGTCTGCCTTCTTCACGCCCTGTTGTTAATATTTATGAATCTGTCCCGAAAATACTTAGACTTTTACCGTTTTCTTTCTGCAGCACAGGTAACAAATGAACGGAGCGAAAAAAACACGTCAATCACCAACAAGCTGAATTTTCTGAATGTGAAAATGCTCAAGTGCATTGACCGTCAGTGACAGAAGGATTAGACCGAGAAATACAGACATGCAGCAGAACTCGCTTTGTTCTCTATAATTCTCCGCAGCTTTGAAAATGTGGAAAATTATAGAGAATTTCATTCGATTATTAAAAAATAGTCTAAATATTTTTCGAATTATTTGAAAACATTGACTCATGGTATGTTTTTGATTTGTTCGTGTTAAAATTTCATAATATTCTACTCATATGTTTGCGAGTTATTGCGCAATGCGTGACACTACTTTTATTATTTTCAGAACCGTGGATAAAACATAATTTCGTGTTTTAATTTTACACTGCTTCTTGATGATAAAAAATAACGCCCAAGCAAGGCAATGGGATGAAAAGTGGGCAATGGGAATGCAGAACGCAGTGTACGTCCAAATGAGACGCTAACACCAGAAAATATAATATTACCATATTGATCGGCGTAAAACAAATGACGAATCGATTTGTTAGAAACCATCAGAACCATCAAATGTAAACAAAGCTTACGAGCAATGTATAGAGTAGTCCGCGCATCGCCCAACAAATTTAAGCATCTCCCGTATGTTTTGCATTGCAGTTATTCTGCAATGTGACACAACAGTGCTGCTGAGACAACTTTGGGTTTTTTTATAATTCGATTCCCACTTTTGGAAACGTCCTGATTCCCACGTTTGAAAACTACCCCCCCGACGAGGGCCTGGCTGTCAAGTCCAGGGGGCAGGACAGCGATGCATCTTTATTTAGAATTTTTTTACATATAGCACACACTTATACTACTCGCATTCACAAGCCGCGGATATAAGCGTATAAACAGTTTCAGCTCCGCTACAAGGAGCTATCAGTCGGTCGCTATTCCGCTCTTGCTCTGCACAGCCGGTTAATAAGGAACAAACCGTGGTACGGTGGTAAACAGAAAGGTTAACAACAAACGGTTAACCAAGTGTTCGCCAAGTAAGTTGTGCAAAACTTATCCTGTCGCAGCTGCAGCTGCAGCCTCAGCTTCCAGACGTTGCTATTCGCGCCACGCCTGTTGAAGTTGCTGCGTTACGGCTCGGCAGGCCCGGGCAAAGCGCTGCCAGCACTCCGGGCTCCGCAGCATCTCGCCCGCCAGGTTGTCCGGTGTGAGGGGGGTGTGGCCGTCATCCGCCAGCAGCTCCGCTCTCTCCCGCTGGAACCGCAGGCAGTGGAACATAACATGCTCCGCTGACTCCGCGGCACCAGGGCACCAGGTGCAGTCAGGGGATCGTGCGAACGTCTTCATGTGCAGATACTCTCGGAAGAAGCCGTGTCCCGAGAGCACTTGGGACAGGTGGAAGTCCACACGTCCATGTTTCCTGCTGACCCAGCGCGTGACGTCCGGGATGACTCGGCGGGCCCAGCGCTGGTACCGGCTGGCGTCCGGTGTAAGACCCTCGGCCGAACCAGGGCTGTCGCGAGACAACATTGCTCAGACTTACTGTACGCAGGATGCGGCCTTGCTTACTGACTGTAATATGTATTACATGACATTGCTCTGAAGTATTACTTTAACCTACTTCAAGGGTCCGATAATGGAAATGCATTGTTAATGTTCAGCAAACATTGTATTTGTGTTACCAGTACATAGATTTTGTTTTGTTGAAACATGAAGAAGTGTTTTACTTCATGTTTTACTTTTTTTAACTGAATACCTATTGAGGTGTTTTTTTCCACAACAAATAGAACCGGTATAAAAACGGGTCCATTTATCTAAGATTAAAACAAGTAGTGTTTAGTAAGTACGTCGAGATATAGCCGTGGCCCTCAAAGTTCGTTGAATGCAAAAACAATTTAACAAAATTTACATCGCGAATGAATTCTTGAAAGTTAACGAACCTGACCCCCGCTACAAATTACTCGTTGTGAGTTTATTCTTATCTATTTTAGTCCACAGGAATAGGTTAACGCTCGTTTCGGTAATTGGTGAATCCGCAAAAGAGGCGAGCGAACAAAGCGTGCACAAGCGACAATGGCCCATCTTACTGCTAGGATCTTCTTGGCCTAGAGAACGGAGACCAAATCAAAACCCCTACCTTAGATGATTTGATTTGATCTGTTAAATTTTTCAGAAAGGGGAAGAAAACAATGCAACATTTTTTGTCCTACCTTCTATTGCCTCTCTCGGTACTAGCGTAACCTGGCATGATGATATTGGGCCACTATAAATTCCTGTGGGGGGTGTGCAAACACCTCTCAGAAAATTGGTTGACGTCACGAACTCGGATGAGGGGAACTGCTCAACGGCTTTTCCCACAACCCGACAAAGCAAAACTCCAATAAACGGTGTGGTGCCATTTCCCTACTTCGCACAACTGTCGTTGACAGAGCTTGTCTCTCGCTCAAGAAACATTAGCATTTGATTGTTGTGCACAAGAGCAGCAGCCAGGCGAAAGAGTCGTTTGATAGAAGCGTTTTGTTGGAGAAGCAACATTTTTCCCGTTTCGACGTTTTTCTCCTCAGATAACGTACGGACGCAACCGCACAGACACGTAAGATACACAATGAACGAATAGAGAACAATACACGGGAGAGGTGACGTCGTTATTTCAAAATAATCACCACCTCTTGCCCGAGAATAAACTTTCTTTCCTCACCCTGATTCTCACTTATCTACGTGTTTTTCAAACATCAACGTATTCACTTTTCTTTGCACAACTTTACACTCTATGCACGAAACTGTCGGTACTTGACGCCACAAACACTACTCGCGCTGAGGCGACTAATAATTCACATTTCGCAATTCAACGAATTGATATAAGAAGAGGATTCTTCTTCTTCGAGGGCTGACTTTGATCCACCATACATCCATCCATACACTTCAGCCTTCTCGCCACAAGCCAAGCTAGCAGTCAAGCAACTTCGCACCGACCAGGGGATGTTCATTTGCTGTCCGTATCTTGCTAGCGTGCCGCATTTCCGCCAACTTTTCGTCTACTTCTCCTCGACTAAACGTTGACATTTAGAGGATCTTCCACCCGACACACCACAATCACATCTATTTCACACAGCACTTCTGTTCTTGCGTACGTTTGCTTTCTTCCTTTCTATTCGTTAACGTTTTCCGCAGTTGAAATCGTGAACACCACAAACCTTTAGAAGGGAGCACTTGCATTCTAGAACGGTCGCAGCTCTAAGCCGGTGGCGACTCCTGCTATCAGTTGTTACTCCGCTGGGCTTACTGCCGTATCGAGTCGATCGAAGGAAAACGTTGGAAGCACCTACGCATGTGGATGGCAAGTCACTTACAGCGCACCACTACAGATTTGTAGTGCTGGTGACCTTTGGACAGGTGTTATACAGTAGCCCAGCTAGCTGCCTTTGCGGCACAATCACAATCTTATTTCACGTGCAGTCCCTCTCCGTAGTTCTCGTTTGTAATTCCCTTACCAACCTATCGAATCAAGCAACCGTATCCTTCAAAACTACCGGCAACCGGTAGACACTACCACCGACCACGACCTGTGTCCTGTGGCCCGGGGTACCACATCGAGCACCGAGTGTGGGCGCACTACACGTGCAGTGTGCACTCAGATGCTCTAGTTCGAGCCGTAGCGGTAGCGGTGAAGTCGTAGTTATTGATGAAACCTAGCCAAAAAAACCACAAATTTGCAATTCCGAGTCCGAGATCCAGACCAAGACGGTTTCGCCGTTTCATTCTGAACTAATGGGACTTGGTCCGATGGTCCATCGTCCCAAAAGAACGTTTCCAGCACCCCGCATGCTTCGGTGTTCGCTGGGTATATTTGGAGCGGGCAACCTTGCATATGATGGCCACCATCATATCCCAAAACCGGCTGTTCGATAAGGCGGAATAAGCGAAGTGATAAAATTTAAAACGCAGCCACGGTCGTATGAAATGTGGGTACACACACCAGAAGTCGAAGTTGGAACACCCTGCATACAATACGAATACTAACGGGACGATCGAACGTTTCGCACCTGTCGTCCTCAACGAATCAATGCAATAATTTTGAACAACATCTTCCCCTTTTAAAAATAAAAAAAAATAGACGACTTCTATGAACACATCATCGCCCGTTGCACGCTCAGGTGAAGCATTTTCAATGCTAAGGGATGAAGAGACCAGTGATTGGAGGTTGGTGGGTACCACCAACTAAGACCGGACTAACAAAACACACCCAATGAACACAACCAACCACCGTAGCGAAGCACGGATTACGATCAATTACAAAGGTGAAAATGACCAAAGCTAGGCAGTAAGTGACAATAAATCATAAAAAAGATCCACTTTTGAAACAACATCGAACGTCAGACTATTGCAGCTCAAAGTCTCTATAATACAATAGAAGAAGAAGAACATCAAACGTCGTTTCCAGGATATTTACACATGGATCTGGGCCAATAAGTTTGAAAAACGACACCTGGATGACGTGACGTTAAAATTTAAACATCCTCGTGATTATTTTTACTATTTACTATTTTTGCTGTACTTTTTTTCAGGAGCAAGAATCGAAAATGTACCACAATTTGGAGTTGTTCGCATAGTAACATGGCGACTAATTTTATTGTTGTATATGGTGGGGTATAGGTGGGGTATAGATTAATGGCAAAAATGCAAACCGATCAATAGAAACAAAAACGAAATTGCATCAAATTGTTTCGCAGCATACAACGAATACTAAAGTGCAAGAAAGGATTGACTCTAACAAAGACGTGAAATATTGACGCATTTTGCGGCCAAATTATAAATTTTG
>NW_026454463.1:0-8212 GCF_943734635.1 Anopheles cruzii | reverse complement strand
CACAGGATGATCTTTCTGATCCTGACAGATCGATTCCAAAGGATTTGGTTTTTGTGTATCCTGCTCATGACCCAGAACATCATTCGTTGTTTGCAGCTGATGCTGCTCATCAAC
Source organism: Anopheles cruzii (assembly GCF_943734635.1). Classification (NCBI taxonomy): domain Eukaryota; kingdom Metazoa; phylum Arthropoda; class Insecta; order Diptera; family Culicidae; genus Anopheles; species Anopheles cruzii. The sequence goes on along the minus strand of NW_026454463.1, from coordinate 8,098 downwards.
TTCTTCGTTCTCTGATTTGATTGCAATTGGGTTTTCTTCTGCCTCGAATAAATCATCCGGTATTTCGCCGCAACATTCATATGTCATGTTCGCTTGATGAACAGTATAACACTTCTTGTGCAAATCCTTCGCTGTATCCGGTGCGGTAACTTCAGTTTTAATCGACAGTTTTGTGCCAACCGCGTGTTCGGCAGAGTGGTCGGGATCTTCTAGAGTGATTTGTGATTCATTCTTCACTGTGTTCTGCTGTTCGATACATCTATCGACCAAATCATTGTTTTCATTGCATCGCCAGCGAAGCAGATTCATCTTTTTCAAACGCGCTTCGCACATCGTGCACAAATACGATGGAACTCCAGTAGAAGATTCAATCTGTAAAAATAAGAGTCTCATAGACCAGTTTGTCTTGTGGAACAGGGTGAATTGTATGTTTCAACCAATGCACTACCTGAGCACCGGTGCATTCGGAGAGCTTTTGTAGTTTATATTGTGCGGATTCGTCGTTCGCTAGAGCCTCCAAAGCATCATCGTTCGACAAACACCAACTACATACTTTTGCGCTTCTGGAAAAAAATTTGCTATAATACCTCTTAATCCTTATTGAACACGAACTCACTCAACACCATCCTCTTTCTTAATCATTGCCGAAGCCTCCATTTTAACTACAATCGTTTATTAAGGTGATTTTGTAAAATCGTTCTTTTTGCACGTGGTTATTGAACAAAGAATGCTTGGGTTTTTGTCTCTTGATAATCTCGATTTCTGGACGTTTTTTCTTCTCTTCTGGACGTCGAAAGATCGTAAACAACGGCGCTCCTGAGAGTGGGTAGTTTGACAATTGGGTAGTTTGACAAGCACTGAGGGCACTCATTTCGATGATTTTATTGAAAGCGTTTCTATGATTTGGCGTCAGGGCTGCTTTCGATTTGAATCGGAATTGCGGTTATCTATTTATTAAAACAAAGAAATACAACATGAAAGTTCTGCTTCGCTGACCATTTTCCTCGCTCTATCCCTGTTATTGTTTCATGTTCTGCCTTTTAAAATCTAGTGTATTGTGAATATGAACCTAGGCTCATGGATCGTACGCACTTTGCAAAGAGCAAGGGCCTCGATAACTCGATAAAAGCCTAGCCAAGCAGCATGTAGATCTCCCAGGTGTGCATAATAGGCGCCTACTATAGCGGCCACGATCGCGACCACTTTTTCGGAACCGAATCCTTTCTGTCGAATTTGGTACTTATTTGTGTTATGATCACGAAACCGAACGTCAGGGTGAGTTTAAAAATGTCAAAATGTAAATAATGCAGCCGGAACAGTATACGAACGCATCCGATCGCACCACATTTTATCCCACCGAGCCGAGGTTTAGTTTGATATTTCGTCCGGAAACGGGAGGCATCACCATTATCAGCCGAGCCCGACACTACTTTATGTAAATCGAACCCCATTCGATCGCTTCTGACACTTTTCGCTTGGCAGCCAACGAATCTGGACGGGGCCAACGGCGCTCCCTTGGACCATAAAATCCACCGATAAACGGGTGAGAAACCGGAGCGACACGGGACCGGGTCGGGTAATTCCAATTTCGGTCCCAACGCCAACACCGCGGGAAGTCTGCCGGGAGCCGGGGCGAACATTAAATGAAACGATTCATTTCTCCCGTCACCGTCGCCGCCGCCGCCCGTTGTTGAGGGCGCCCGATCGCTCCTTCGAGGGCGCCGTGGGCCGAGGAGGTGCTTTCGAAAAGTGTGACAGCCGAGGCACGATTTGTTGTCGGGTCGCACGTCCGGGACCCGCGGAGGCTGCTACCCGGTAGGCGACCATTTTGACGGGGACCAATTAATTATGAGCATTTTCACTGTGTTTACAATTTCTTTATCGTGTGGCTGGCTCACTCGGCTGGGAACCAGTCCGCTCCGAGGGCCGGCGTCAGCCGAAGCACGGAAGCGAGCGCGGTGAAATATGGTGACGCGTATCACGCGGATCATCGGCTGGTCGGCCGGCTAGCGCCATGCGCCGACCGGTCCGCCACTGCGGACCGAACCCGATGAATTATTCAGTCGCCCGCCCGAATCCGGACATCCAGCGGGTGTCCCGGGTTGGAACTGGACCTCCTCCCGGCGTCCGACTCGAAAAGGGGGCGCCATTTTCGACACGTCGGGGTCGGTGTACATGTGTCGTGTTTCTGCGCTGCGCCTGCGCTTGTCTAGGCTATCGGGTCGGTTGTGTCACGCTAGGAGCCCCCCCGAGAGCCTGGCCCGGTGTTACGTAAATCACGCGAACTCCGCCACCCAATCGGCAGGGCCATCTTCATCGCTGGTGGCGGCGGCGGGCCAGGTATCATTACCCATTGGACTAATAAGTGTCGAGCGCCATAAATAAAACCAACATCACGATCTCGCGGACCACAGTTCTACCACGGTGGTGGGTTACACATGTGTCGAGATGTAAAGTCACAGAACCCGCTGGCCACGATCACTGTCACGCTCTCGCAGGATGTGACCCGCGACGGCGGACGGCGAGCCGAACAACGAACGGTCCCCGGAGTTGTGTAATTCCGGGTGTAGAATTTCGAACGTGAGGGTGTAATTTGATTGACGAAACCCAAGCCCACAACACGATGGGCCTTTCAATGGGATGGGAACTCCTCTCCTGTCTAAGGATCGGCGCGCGCGCGCGCGATGTCATAAGCCGGCCGGCTGGCCGGTCTCAGTTCCAGTGCGCGGCGATCACGACCACGTGGCCTCTGGCGCGTCATAAATAATGAGGCAAGTGCCCGGCAGTGACTTCCGAGAGGGTCGCTAAGAGTGAGCCCCAATTAGAGCACCCGTCCGGGGGCACGTGAGGCCCAAGGTCATAAAGATGCACGCACACGATTAGTGCGTGCGGAGCGTAGCCTGTGGGAACCGAACCGAAAGGCAGTCGCGTCGCTGTCTGTGACCCCGGCCTGTCAGCTGGCCGTGTGTGGCCGGGCAATGAGTCACCTTCGGTCGAGGCGTGGCCGCAGTAAATGATCCTGTCAGGGGTCGAGAGTAGTCCTCCAGTAGCGCCGGAGTCCGCAGAGTCTGCAGTTGAGGCTTGCGGCCACACCCGAACCACGTACCGCGATTACGTATTCATCGCGGTGGGCACGATCGCCCAGCCCGAGATCCAATCCGAGATTGAATCCGCCCGCTGGACCACCCCGGCGAACCGGTCGGTTGAAGGTTAGGCTCCCAGCGGGGGGGGACCCATGGTAGAAGTTAATTAATAATGAATCATAACTAATGTTTTTGGCGAGTTGAGCATGGCACACCGCGCAACGCAAATTGCTAGTCCCCGATCGCCGGCCGGTTCGGGTTCGCCTGCCTTCGGGTAACATGTCAGCTGCCTCCTCCTCGATCCTCGTCGGTGGTGGTATCATGGTCGCCTGCGCCATGCGCACTGTCAAACGTGTCTTGTTCGCCGTAAACTGCCAAACAATTAGATGCCGGGGCCCTAATGAAGCATGACTGTTTGACATAATTGGAATCAACACCCACTCGCGCGCGCCCGCCGATCGATGTCGAGTCGATCGCGATTTCATTCATCGAATTCGAGAGTAGTCCTCCAGTAGCGCCGGAGTCCGCAGGGTCTGCAATTGAGGCTTGCGGCCGCACCCAAACCACGTACCGCGATTACGTATTCATCGCGGTGGGCACGATCGCCCAGCCCGAGATCCAATCCGAGATTGAATCCGCCCGTTGGACCACCCCGGCGAACCGGTCGGTTGAAGGTTAGGCTCCCAGCGGGGGGGACCCATGGTAGAAGTTAATTAATAATGAATCATAACTAATGTTTTTGGCGAGTTGAGCATGGCACACCGCGCAACGCAAATTGCTAGTCCCCGATCGCCGGCCGGTTCGGGTTCGCCTGCCTTCGGGTAACATGTCAGCTGCCTCCTCCTCGATCCTCGTCGGTGGTGGTATCATGGTCGCCTGCGCCATGCGCACTGTCAAACGTGTCTTGTTCGCCGTAAACTGCCAAACAATTAGATGCCGGGGCCCTAATGAAGCATGACTGTTTGACATAATTGGAATCAACACCCACTCGCGCGCGCCCGCCGATCGATGTCGAGTCGATCGCGATTTCATTCATCGAATCGAAAGGCCCGGAATCCGATCCCCGCGACGACGACGACGCAAATTAGTAGCTCGTAGTGGTGGTCGATTAAAATTAATGTTGATTTTATTCGGTGTGAATTTCGGAGTCTCGTTCGGCGCCGGACAACGGCAGCCTCGCGAGCCGCCGACGGTCCCATCCGATTATATTTACATTTCATTTCCATATGCTACCGTCTCGCCGTGCGACAGACCATCGAGGACGCGGCTTTTGTTGTGGTCGTCGCGCGAGAGTGGGAAACGTTGAATGAAAACATGTTGACCCGGATTAGGATCACCCCACCGTCGGGCGCGACACTTGACGCCGTGAATGGTGGCCAGCCGGCCCCTTGACGCGCTCGTCACGCGGCCGACAGGTCCGCGGTGATGGAATTTGGCGCGAAGCATAAAAATGGCACGGCCCGATGGCTGCGATTAAGTCGAGATCGAGTAGGCACCGAGGCACAACGCGCATCGATTAACCGGCCCGCGAGCTAATGAGCCAGGCTGACTGGGCCTTGCTGAACGCGCTGTCAAAAGTGTGTCAATCCGAAGCCGAAATGTATCGCGGCAAGCCTTGCCTTTTTGCTAATTTTATCGAAGATGTACGAGGCTGCCCTTTGGCGATTCCCGGTCCCGGTTCCCACGCTTCCATTTTTCCCGGCCTAATGAGACAGCGGAGAGATAAGGGGACGACACAGCCTCGGAGATAGTATCGGCCGCTGCCGCCGCCGATCGGCCTAATGAGATGGCTTCTGACGGGATGCTGGCGTGTATCATCCTGTTGCGATCGTTCGCCTGACGTGCGCCTGTTTTTACGTTTCAGCAACGGACTTCCCGGCGTGAGGCTTCCCGTTTCGGCAGCATCGATCATCCGGCCGGGATACGGCGCGAGCTTCAAAATGGCCCCAGTGTCTTTCCGGGAAGACTCGAGCACGATCGATCATCTGCTGCGGGGTGCAAAAGCCTAAAGCGTTTGAAGTTTGCTCAAAGTACCACTGTAACCAAAAACAAACGGGAGACAGTGTTCTCCCTCGATTGTCGTGGTTGTGTGCGAAAGAATAACATTTGGGCGTCAAAAAAGACCAGATTTTTGGAGTGGACAATTCTAGGTTCAACTTCCTCGTGATGTGTTTGTATCATATTTTCGTGACCATTTCGGGATCACTTCGAGCCCTAAACTCCCACCCACCGTATTCGTCTGACCGTTGGCGTCATGTGACTTCTGGCTATCGGCTAAACTCAAAAGGCGCTGAATACGGTGAATGCTCCAACAATTCGAACTTTAATTCATGGATTTTTGCCATTTTCAAAATGCTTCCCAAAATGCAAAAACACGGTGCATTGCCCTGATGAAAGAAGGATTCTTTTCTTCTGCACACCGGGTCTTGAAATAATATTCAGAATTTATTGTGATACCATTGTATTTGTTATTTATTGTGTTTGCAAGAAATCCACAAACCAATTTCTTTTCGCAGCCGATTAAACTGATGCTAACACTTTCTTGACCGATTTCTGGACACGAATTCATTTTGGGAGCCGAAGAACTAGGCTCACACCACTCTGTAGCCATTTGTTTTGACTCAGGATCATGGTTAATGACCCAACTCTCAGGTGTTGTTGCCGTTTTTGGACGTCCGGGCCTTGGATCGTCTTCAAGGTACAAGCCTTCGTGTAACTTTAGCAACCCATCTTTCTACCTTACTAATTGAAGGCGAAACGTCGTTCTATACTTTCCATATTCGTTCATAAATTTCCTTTGCTTTTAAACCTTCCATGAATAAAAAATCAACAATTAGGCTAGTAGCAGCGCCCTCTGCTATTGAACCGTAAAACTTATTGAACGAGCCAGTAAATTGCATAGAGTAGGCATTATTTCAAAGGTAATGACATAGATTTTTAAGAATAAATAAAGATATTTTGATTTATAAATAATGTCAATAATTTGACGCAAAACCAGCGGCCACCGAATTGAGATGCATCTCAGCCAGTCGGCAAATAATGTCAAAGCCACGCACGTTCACACATTTATCACGCCCAGAATGCCACGACCACGCCAGGCGCGGAACCGCGCCACCACAAAGTAAACAGAGCAGAGGCGTGCGCACGCTCCGAGTCCGGAAGGCAACCCCAAACAGGACGCCCAAAAGAATATGCATGTTTTTGGGCGACATAACGATATATCATTTTCGGGCCGACGTCGTTCGTTCCCTGTGTCGGCGGCCGCGGCAGTGTCGGGGGCCGCCGGGGAGGGAGCGGACGGAAAGGAAGGACGATGCGAGAATGCACGTAGCCTGAAGCTCCGAAGCTCTTATTTATTTCCGATGTTTATTTGAACAGCGAATAACTTACAGGGTGCCCCCGGGGGCTCCTTCTGTCCTGGCCAGGGCATCGGGGTGCATCGGGGTGCATTCGTTATTGTTGTCCGCGCTGTTCGCTGTGCGTGGTGAGGTGTGGTGGTGGTGATTGCTTTTAAATCGTGTGAAAGCAACCCGCCAACAACGGGCCGCCGCGCCGGACCCGAAAAAGTGTGTTGCGCGTGCGCGGGACTCACGCCAGAGGTTTCGGTGACAGGTTGTCCAATTAATCATTGGCCACCGGGAACCCGGAGCGTACACACAATACACTTCAAATGCAAATGAACATGTTAACTTATAGTAATTACACACACACACGCACACGCGGCTCCGTCGTAGGAGTCACGGGGTCTGCAAAATGCGCGAATTGCATCGAGGCCGCAGGACCAACGCGCGGCTCGGGCTCGGGGCGATATCAGCGCCGTCGAGTGCGCCGACGGTGGCTGCGTGCGGCTTATTTATGGCCCGTAATCTGAAGGCAATATTTCATAGGCAAAATAGACACTCGCACTCGGCATCTAATCGGCCGCGGCGATCGGTGGCGGGCAGGACTAGCCGAGCCGAGGGCGCCGCGAGCCCTGCCGTCGATGTTATTATGCTCGGTGCCACCACCCGACCCGAACCCGAAAGCCACCATTAAGGGAGCGAAGCTCTTTCGGAAGGATTTCATCACCGATTTGCTACTTAGTGGTTCGCGAGACCCCAGCAAAACACACACACACGCAGAAGGACTGATTGATGGCGGCGTGTGGTGACCCCCCTGCCGCTGGGGGCTATTTTATGAATATCGAATTTTGATGTTCGACGAGCAGCCGCAGCCGTGTTCTGGGCCGTGTGTGGTGGCCGTGGCCGAGCGAAGTGCATTAGCTGGTGGAGCCCGAAAAAGTGTTCCCCGAAACCGATAAAATCCGTCCGATCGTCCCCGCGGTCGCTCGCTAAATGATCGTAAATTATTGGTTTGTTGGACGGCCTTTATCGCAGATAGTGCGAGGACAGCGCGTCTTCGGGATCGGTAAAACGGAAAAAATCAATATTATGATCGCAACCGCACTTTCCGGTTAACGATTATTGCCACGGTTTAAGCCGAACGCACACACACACAGAACCACTGGCGCCCTCGCTTGAGCGCAAAAAGTCGGTATAAATTCGAAAATAATGGCCATAATATTTCGTGGAGAGCGAGCGAGAAGGATCGCACGGCTCGGCCCGGTCGGTCAGGTGATAATTCGACCACAGCAACCGACCGCGGTCCGCGGCGATGGCCGGGAACCCCACCCGGGGCCGGGGTTGTTGAGATGCATTTATGCATAATTGGTTTCATCTCGCGCCGGGGCCCACGAAAATGGCCCCACTGAAGATTAAAATAATAACTCATATTTCACCCCGGCCCGAGCCCGAGCAGCGGCGGTGGCGGTCCCCACTTATCTGACCCATATCTGCCGCGGCTGCCAAGAACGAACTTCTGTGTTCGCGTCGTTGCATCATCAGTGGCCGTGGCGGCGTAAATCAATGCAATCGCTCTTCTGCAGCAGCGAAAGCCTCGGCCCCGGCCGGCCGGCCAGCCGACGACGAGGACGACGGCAGCATAATTCAGATGCACTTTAAAAGTCCATTTAATTA
>NW_026454462.1:0-8215 GCF_943734635.1 Anopheles cruzii | reverse complement strand
CTGCAGTCTGCGGTTGTATTCTCTCTTCTATTTAGCAGTCTCTCGACTGTTTCACTCGTCTTGTATTGCCTATGGAAGGATTTTGAGGTTTTGTTGCTTCCTTTGGATGGAAAGAGCTCAGCATGATTTGACATTGTTTGGGCGAAACTCTTCCTTCTACATCCGATTTGGTGCTACACCCCAAAAGAGTTTCGCAATAAAAATAGAAAACAAAAAGTGCAGCGCAGGACTTGAAATTTGAGGCGCTCATTGTCGTGTGCTGTAGCGCTTGTGGGGGTTGCCACTTGCGCATGGAGAATGCAAAATACTACGATAAAATGGATCTCTCCAGGAAATTGGTTTACCCTTTTGCATGTGGTCGGCGACTCTCTAAACGGCATAGGGCGCACATTGACGGCTTCTTTTGGAAAAAAAAAAATCAAATGGATGCTTGCGGCGTCGCCTGCCGAACAAATACGAACCGACGTGTACGCTAAGCATAAATAAATACAAGTCAAGGAGGGAACAATGGGAAATGTACTGCCGTCAATTTTCGACGCGAGGAGACGCCACCCTTTGGGATACAACACTTTGCGGGACGATGGAATGTATGTTTCCAGCTCTAATTTTGTATGTATTGTTCTTTAGAAGTATAGTCTTTTGAAGGTTTTGCTGTGGTAGGCTGGCTGAAGGTAGTGCTTGACTCTGTTATGTTTAGTTGGCGCGCATGGTTTCATTCGGTTCGTTGCTTCTTTTCATCTTTGGAATGTTCTCAAGATCAGGATGAATTTTCAAAAGCTGCAGCGACTAATTGCACTACACATTTTCATCTGTAAATTAAACGATGCGCGGCTGTAGCAATATTGTGTGAATTTCATCTCAAATTAATGGTTATTTTTTCTTTCGTTTCAGGTAAGTTCTTTCGATGGAGAGTAGACGCTAATTTTCTTAGAACGAAATCATGCTCAACCCAAATCATAAAAATAGTAAGTGAAACTGACAAGAAGATTAAAATTAACAAGCGTCATCTATACATATACGGAGCATACTTTCTTCATTATTACCTCAAAGTTTTGGAGCTTTGTTCTCTTAAACGTCTAATCACTTTCAACTTAATTTTTACAGCGATGCACTATACTCCAAATGCCAGTGCTTGAGTCACACACTACTGAATTTAATGCTAATTATATTATACCATATGGTATGGTATGTATACACGAGCGCAAATTAGGACTACATTCTACTGAGACCATGTTTCATTCACCGTTTTCACCGTCCCCATTTCACCGTTCCCCACCGTACCCATTTGGTTTTCCGTTAGTTTTATTGCAAGGAATTGGCCGGGAAGATAAAGGGCGGGACTGGAGCTTTTCATTTACCCTTTGCGAGTTTAATTTTTCGTCGTCACCATGCTAAGGAGCGCGAACCGTCCGCCGATCAGCTCCACAGCTAAGCTTCAGTGCACCACTTCAATTTGCAACAGAGCGGTCGTACTGCAGTGCTCCGCAGAGAGATATAAGCAAAGAACGAAAAAACGAGTACTGCCTCCGGGAGTAGTACTGCAAACCGTAGCGCTTAACTACTCACGTAACTCACGGCTTATTTAATTTGAGTTTCGGTGCAGCTGCAGAGCCGAACAGCTGCCGAGAGAAGCGTAAGTTTTTTTTCGTACTACGCTTTTGATTTTTCAACCGCCAACCAACACTTGAGCTCGGTTTCGGTGCTCTTCAGCGAAACACTAGTGTTTTAGTATTTATGAGATTTCGATTAAAGTGGCCACATATTTGATGCTGCACAAGCACCAGGAGTGGCCTCACTAGAAAAAGCAGCACAGTGTTTGAAGTTTTCATTCGTGAAAATTTGTGGAAACACCTCTTTGAAGCAAACCATTTTGTTCGGTGCTCGAAAACTCTCCACCTGCTAGACGCTGTGAGGCTTGTTTCAACATATCCCAGCATAGACCTGTGAAACTCTCGGGGGCTGTAACATATTTCTACTATGTTGGTTTGGGAGTTTGCACGCTTTGGAGATAATTGTTCCTGTCTGAAAAAGTGGTGCAATATCAAAACCCTTCGACTTTCACTTCATTTCGCAAAAAAGACGTAGTGTTAAAATTTTCTGCCTCAAAAACTTTCTGGCCATCCCTTGCACACGTTCAACATATTCCTATGTTGTCTCAAGAAACGTGCTTTCTTCAGTGCGGTCCACAGCACCAACCGAACGAAGGAGAGTTTCGCTTCTTATTCTTCTGCATCATCATTTATTCAGCGCTTAATTATCGCAATGTCATCCGGTTGTCATCGTCAGCGTCAACACTCGTCGACGCGTGCAGCGACGATGAGCTTGCTCCGGGAGCCCCAAGTCTTTCTATCGTACACTCGATGCTCGCTTATCGTTTGCTGTCTGGCCTTGTTTTGTTTAAAAATGTATGTAAAAGCGCTGGTAATGACAAAAGCAATTTATTACCATTCCGGACACCAATCCAGTTGAAAAAGCGAATAAATATTTCCATAAACTCCAAAATCAATCGCACCGGTGCTAATCGTCACCGTTTCACCAAAGGGAGGCATCGATTGTTGGGAGTTAGCGTAGCCTCAATCGGCCTCAGAGGGGACCAAAGAAGAAAATCGAAATTGTATCAGCCAGGAGGTAATAATCGATTCTGTCCACGCGCCAACAGCCATTATCCAGTTTTCCCGAGCGCTTCACCAACCGAAGCGAACCGTTGGCGCCAAACCCGGGTGGCTGCTCCAGGCAAATACATATTTAATGAACTTTGTAATCGGTTGATGTAGTATGTAGCAACATATCGCTGTCGATGTGCGCGGCTTGAGGCCTCGCTGCACACCCAGCGGTTCCGTTGTAGACATGTCCGCCTGTTGGTCGGTCGCGATCGGTAAACACTTCCCCTTGGTGTCGGTCGGCGACAAGCAGTCGTCACTGACGCAGACGAGCGGTCCAGTGCGTAGGAGTTGTTCAATTATTGCAAACCGCCCCACACACATGAGCTAGCGAATGGCTTGAGTTCCTTAAGGGCAGTCTATCTGCACCCCATGTTACTTACAGACTAACCACTTCTTTCGTTGTCCTCCAAAACAGTCTGATAATACATCACGTGCCATACTTGAGGCTACTGGTAATGATGGTCTCGTGGTTGTAAATTCAAACAGTTTGTCAAATATGAAGAGAATTGAATTTTTCTAGATCATTTTTACACTCTATGTCGGTATGAGAACTCAAGTTGTCTGCGTATAGACCCGAAAACGTAGTAACTATTTTTATGGTAATTATGAAGAAGTTGTTGTTTTCGTGACCGAAGTTCTAAACAACAATTGCAAAGCAAATATTAAACCAATTACAAGATTTCTGTACCGAAGTAATTGTTTTCAATTTATACAACATCAAATATAAAAATATAATAATTTATACTTCATTTAGAAAGGATGGATTGGAAACATTTTTATCACCACTTGTTTTCCCCTTTCCTGTGGGCGAGCATACGATTAATGTTGTATACTGGTTGACATTAAAAATATCGTTTACGCTTTGTCACGGTTGTGTTAAACGGAGCTAGAGGGCAAACGCAGATTCTTCTTCCTTGTACGACTATGAAACTGCTTTAGATTGTCTGAGGAAGAATAGGCTCTACATTTAGGTACCTGAACGGCGGCATTGAACGGGTCCTCGGGAAAGGCATTAACAAAGCCCTATCCAATCTTCGGACTCCGTAACTCGCTTCGTTAACCACATACACAGTAACGAATCGAACGTTATTAGGAAACGGGGTTTGGCCTACGACTGTCCGGAATGGTAATAAATTGCTTTTGTCATTACCAGCGCCTTTACATACATTTTTAAACAAAACAAGGCCAGACAACAAACGTTAAGCGAGCATCGAGTGTACGATAGATGGACTTGGGGCTCCAGGAGCAAGCTTATCGTCGCTGCACGCGTCAACGAGTGTTGACGCTGACGATAACAACCGGATGACATTGCGATAATTAAACGCTGAATAAATGATGATGCAGAAGAATAAGAAGCGAAACTCTCCTTCGTTCGGTTGGTGCTGTGCACCGCACTGAAGAAAGCACGTTTCTTGAGACAACATAGCAATATGTTGAGCGTGTGCAAGGGGTGACCAGAAAGTTTTTGAAAAAGAAAAGTTTTGCACTACCTCTGGTTTGTGAAATGCTCTGCAGCAAGTGAAAGTCAAAGGATTTTGATATTGCACCACTTTCTCAGAGAGGAGCAATTATCGCCAAAGCGTGCAAACTCCCAAACCAACATAGCTGAAATATACTGCAAACCTCAGGGGTTTCACAGGTCTATGCTGGGATGTGTTGAATCAAGTCTCGAAGCGTCTAGCAGGTGAAGAGTTTTCGAGCACCAAGCAAAATGTTTTACTTTAAAGTGGTGTTTTCCACACATTTTCACGAATGAAAACTTCAAACACTGTGGTGCTTTTTCTAGTGAGGCCACTCCTGGTGCTTGTGCAGCATCAAACATGTGGCCACTTTAATCGAAATCCCATAAATAGTAAAACACGAGTGTTTCATTGAAGAGCACCGAAACCGAGCTCAAGTGTTGGTTGGCGGTTGAAAAATCAAAAGCGTAGTACGAAAAAAACCTCATGCTTCTCTCGGCAGCTGTTCGGCTCTGCAGCTGCAGCAACTTAAATTAAATAAGCCGTGAGTTACGTGAGTAGTTAAGCGCTACGGTTTGCAGGACTACTCCCGGAGGCAGTACTCGTTTTTTCGTTCTTTGCTTATATCTCTCTCTGCGGAGCACTGCAGTACGACCGCTCTGTTGCAAATTGAAGTGGTGCACTGAAGCTTAGTTGTGGAGCTGATCGGCGGACGGTTCGCGCTCCTTAGCATGGCGACGACGAAAAATTAAACTCGCAAAGGGTAAATGAAAAGCTCCAGTCCCGCCCTTTATCTTCCCGGCCAATTCCTTGCAATAAAACTAACGGAAAACCAAATGGGTACGGTGGGGAACGGTGAAATGGGGACGGTGAAAACAATGAATGAAACATGGTCTCAGTAGAATGTAGTCCTAATATGCGCTCGTGTATACATACCATACCATATGGTATAATATAATTAGCATTAAATTCAGTAGTGTGTGACTCACTGGCATTTGGAGTATAGTGCATCGCTGTAAAAATCAAGTTGAGAGAGATTGGGAGTTTAAGAGAACAAAGCTCCAGAACTTTGAGGTAATAATGAAGAAAGTATGCTCCGTATATGTATAGATGACGCTTGTTAATTTTAATCTTCTTGTCAGTTTCACTTACTATTTTTATGATTTGGTTTGAGCGCGATTTCGTTTTAAGAAAATTTGCTTCTACTCTCCAATGAAAGAACTTACCTGAAACGAAAGAAAACATAACCATTAATTTAGGATGAAATTCACACAATATTACTAGAACATCGAATCGTTTAGCTTACAGACGAAAATGTGTGGTGCAATTAGTCCCTTGCTTGCAGCTTTTAAAAATTCATCCTGATCTTGAGAACATTCCAAAGATGAAAAGAAGCAACGAATCGAACGAGCCACAAACAAAATCAGCAGAGGCAAGCACTACCTTCAGCCAGCCTACCACAGCAAAACCTTCAAAAGACTATACTTCTAAAGAACAATACATACAAAATTCGAGCTGGAAACATGCATTGCATCGTCCGGCAAAGTGTTGTATCCCAAAGGGTTGCGTTGCCTGACGTGGAAAATTGACGGCATTTTCCATTGTTTCCTCCTTGACTTGTGTTTATTTATGCTTAGCGTACACATCGGTTCGTATTTGTTCGGAAGACGACGCCGCAAGCATCCATTTGACTTTTCTTTTTTCCGAAAAAGCCGTCAATGTGCGCCCCATGCCGTTTAGAGAGTCGCCGACCACATGCAAAAGGGTGAACCAATTTCCTGCAGCGATCCATTTTATCGTAGTATTTTGCATTCTCCCCACCAGCGCTACAGCACACGACAATGAGCGCCTCAAATTTCAAGTCCTGCGCTGCTTTTTTTGTTTTCTATCTTTTTTGGCGAAACTCTTTTGGGCTGTAGCGCTAAACCGCATGTAGAAGGAAGAGTTACGCCCAAACAATGTCAAATTGATTCATCCAAAGGAAGCAACAAAACCTCAAAATCTTTCCATAGGCAATACAAGACGAGTGAAACAGTCGAGAGACTGCTAAATAGAAGAGAGAATAAAGCCGCAGACTGCAGCTGCATCCGAATATGTTGAGACAAACCCTTCGCCATATGGTGTGAAAAATTTTATGATGCAAAAGCAGTATGCTCTGTATTTGTGTGACAACTAACCAATATCATATGTTTAATTTTTTCTATTTGGTGAGAAAAACAATAACAGATCTAGAGGTATGAAACCGGATTTTTTTTCAAAGAAATCACATGTTTATTGCATCATTTATCCAACAACGAGCCTGTGTAGCGTAAGTTGACAACACTACCACCGGCTGAATGATACCATCTGTCGTTACGCTCTTTAAACTAATTTCCCTTGCAATTAACTAGAAAAGTTGGACGTTCCTTTGATACTGGCGCACTGGCTCCGAGTGTCCAACCACTCTTCATACACGATGATGAGCTTGTAAAGCGCCTTTTTGCCTTAAAGCGATGTTTCTAAACGGCGTTTCCACCGGACAGGTTCCGGAAACGGTTTACGGAAATTGAATTTCACACATCAGCGTCTGCACATTGGTCTCCGTCAGTCAGTAAAGCTTCCTCTTAAGCTCTGAAACTGTGAATACGCCGCCAGCGGGTGTGTCGTCTAAAACTGTTGTCATTATATTGTCCGTACGGTGGCCCAAAACTTGAACACACATACAGCAGGAGGAAATGCGCTTCGGACAAAATAAAATGCCTCAGATTGGATGCTTTCGTCAGGAAGGCTGTTCCACAGACACACACATACACACACACACACACACACACACACACACACACACACAGTAAATGCATTAGGAGCAAAAATTGAATAATCTAATTTCAAAATGAAGACAGCTTAATCTAATTAGAAAGGCCCACAATTTCACGTTTACAGCCTCATCTAGGGCTACCAGTCCAGACTAATAAGGTTACAGACCCTTCCCCATCGGCGGTTAGTTCCCTTCTGTCGGTAAGATGATAAGAGAAAAAGTCTCGTAGTTGCGTGTATAAATGTTGCATCACTTCTGAAAAAGGAAGAAAACGACCGTTATCGTTGCCAACTATTTTCATGGAACATCCGGGTGTGCTCTGTGGCTAGGATAGTTAAGGCAATGGATAGACTATTTCACGGTTGTGCTGTGCGATAGAGTTTGTTTTGACGGGACAAAAAAAGTAATTCTAAGAATTAGAATAACTGAGATAGAAATTATTTTTGATGTTCGTCTTGATGTTTAATATTTACCTTCAACTTAATTATTTTCACTTATTTATTTCTTTAAAGCCCATTAATTGGTTTGTTTTTAAAGCAAACTTGTTTTTAAAGCAACCTACAGATATTGGATTTTGATTTTATGTGTCAATTGATTGCATGCACGAAAAATGGGAAGAAATATACAAAATCACTCTTTGGATAGATTACCCTCATAGCTGTTTTGTTTCAAAAGCCTTTTGCTACGAACTATGCTGACCTGTGCTCTACCTTCCGGCGAAGCAAACGACACATTACTCGGCAGGACTTTATCTCGCATGGATGGGGTGAAGACTACACTCCAAGAAAGATCCACATTCGAACGTGTTTCGGAGTGCGCCCCTTCGATTCCCCAGAGGATCACCATTGAGCGTAATTTATGGCTAATGGGCCTATTAATCTTTGACTGCATATGTGCACCCCTCGATGGTCTACATCTTATAGGCTCCTTGCGCAAAGACCTTTGCGCGCATCGTCGCGCGCGTGCGTGCGTTGATTGGATCGCTGAGCACGAAGGAAAAGAATACTCATTATCGGTAATCATTTCATTTCATTGCCTCTCTTGCCAACGATTGGATCTCTCACCTCGTTGAGGTGAGCTGATTGGAAGTAGGCTTCCAATCCCCGTTGCGATAGTGGCACAGAGGCTGGCAGCATAGCGTCTTCAGCTCAAACAGCATGGCTTCTGAGCGTTGGTTCTGCCGCTGAACACAACACGAGAGGTATCATTTTTAAATTGCCTGTCGTCGTCGAAGGTGCAATCGAACATCGCCCCACGAGGCTGCAGCTGTGAAAATTATGCCACAGCTTTCCATCGAC
>NW_026454461.1:0-8215 GCF_943734635.1 Anopheles cruzii | reverse complement strand
TTTGACGTTAACTGCATGCGATCCGACAAGACCAAATTCAACGCAATTATTGTCGCTATGGGTACCAAAGCAAAATTCGTTTACCCGACCATCATGAGATGCAACGAAATGCCAAATGACCGCTACAACACGTTGAAACAGGCGGTGATAAATCACTTCAGGCCGTCAGAAACACAACGTTTGACTAACCTCCTAACGGGTGTCACGCTCGGTGACCAAAAACCAAGCAACCTGTTAGCAGAAATGCGACGAACCGGCGGAGCTGGGTGCAGTGACAACATACTATCTAACATCTGGCTGCGAGCTTTACCAGTGACCGTAAGCTCGATATTAGCTGCAATGTCCGACGCTACGCTTGACGATCAAGCCAAAGTAGCAGACAAAATCATGGAAGCGCCGAAGCCAGAACTGGCCGTGGTACAGACTGATCAAACAACTGAACTACAAAAGCAGGTGAACGAGCTATCTCAAAAGTTAGATAGCATCCTGCGGGACAGCCATCGTCGTGCCCAAAGTCCACATTACCGCAGGAATTATCATCAGCGCAGCCAATCGCAAGATCGCGATCAACCAATATGCCGATATCACCGCAAGTTCGGTGATAAAGCATGGAAGTGCTCGCAAGCATATGGCAAGGAGTGCAACTTTACTCCAAAAAACGGGAAGGCGTGCGATCAGCAGACGGTCGCACATCAAAAACAATAATAGCAACGACAAAGAGCATCGAGAGAATATACGTAACGGACCAAAAAACACATCATCAGTTTCTTATAGACACCGGAGCAGATTTATCGGTCATACCACCGACGCAAAAGGAACGGCAACAGCCCTCGAGTACAAATTTGTATGCTGCCAACGGATCTACTATACCAACGTATGGTACCAAACGGTTAACACTCAACATCGGGTTACGCCGTCCTTTCACCTGGTTGTTCACACTAGCGGATGTAAAATCACCGATCATTGGGGCAGATTTCTTACAGCATCACGATCTGCTGGTTGACATGCGACACCATAAACTCATCGATAATCGCACAAGTTTCCAAATATCGAACATCGTTGCATCAACGCAACCAGAAATTAGGACTTACGACAGCGACTCACCATTTGCCGATGTTCTTAGAGAATTTAAAGACATTACCGTCTTGAACCTCAAGAACAAAACAACTAAAGCGAGCACTATCCATCACATAGTGACAGTTGGTCCACCGGTATTTTGTCGCCCACGCAGATTGCCCATCGACAAATTAAATGAGGCCAAAGCAGAGTTTCGCTTCCTAATGGAGCAAGGCATATGTCAACCGTCCAAAAGCCCATGGGCCAGCCCGCTACATATGGTTAAAAAGCCGGACGGAAAATGGCGTCCCTGTGGCGATTATAGAAGTCTGAACGCCATCACAGTGCCAGATCGCTACCCCATACCACATATCCAGGATTTTTCAACGATCCTGGCAAACAAAACAATATTCTCTTGCATTGACCTACAGCGAGCGTATCATCAAATACCGGTTACACCAGATGACATACCAAAAACCGCGATAACAACTCCTTTCGGGTTATTTGAATTCAAATTCATGACCTTTGGGTTGAGGAACGCTGGTCAAACGCTACAACGGCACCTGAACGATATACTTGGCGATTTAGATTTCGTGTTTCCATACGTGGACGATCTGTGTATAGCCTCGACCGACATAAGTCAACACAAGCAACACTTGCGTCAAGTGTTTCAAAGGCTAAAAGAGAACGGTTTAACCATCAACCCAGCAAAGTGCCAGATAGGTTTGGCCGAAGTCACTTTCCTGGGACACATAATCACCAAGGATGGAATTAAACCGACACCAGGTAAAGTAGAAGCCATCGTAAATTTCCCACAGCCGAAAACAGCGATGCAACTAAAAAGATTCCTGGGAGCAATCAATTTCTACCGTCGCTTTATACCTAATGCCGCCCGGAACCAGCAAATATTACACGAGATGGTGCCGACAAACAAACGGAAAGACAAGTCGGAAATAGTATGGGATGAGAACACGTCCAGAGCTTTCCAGATATGTAAACAAGACCTCGCAAACGCCACGCTCCTCGCTCACCCAACCTCAGACGCTAAACTAGCTCTCGAAGTAGACGCGTCCGGAACGGCAATTGGCGCAGTACTCCACCAAATCGTAAAAGGTCAAGCACAGCCTTTGGCTTATTTTTCGCGAAAACTTAGCAGCGCGAAACAAGCCGCGAGCACATACGACAGAGAACTCTTCGCCATGCATCAGGCCGTTAAAAATTTCAGAGATCATCTCACGGGCCGAGAATTTTGTATATATACCGATCATAAGCCGCTGGTAAGCGCTTTCAAACAACATTCAGAGAAAGCCAACCACGTACAACAGCGGTATCTCAGCTACATAAGTGAGTTCACGACGGACATCAGGCACATATCAGGCGAGAACAACAAGATAGCTGATATGTTAAGTCGCATAGAAGCTATCGAGCAACGCGCAATCAACTTCGAAGAGATCGCCGAACAACAAGCATCCGACGAAGAAGTACAGCAGTATTTAAGGGATCCTAAAACAGTCTTGTGTTTAAAAACATTGCAAACACCACTCGCATCAAAACCGATCTATTGCGACATCTCAACGTCGAAAGCAAGGCCATTTATTCCTAAACAGTTCCGCAGGCAAGTGATAGAAAAACTCCACAGTGCATCACATCCGGGTATCCGTGGCACAACTAAGATGGTATCGGACAGCTACGTTTGGCCCAGCATGCGCCGTGACTGCAAACACTTCGTCGAACACTGCATAGCGTGTCAAAAATCAAAGATCCAGCGACACAACAAAACACCGGTAGGAAGGATCGCCGTACCGGACAACAGATTCGTACATGTGCACATGGACCTTATTGGACCACTACCACCATCCGAAGGCCAACGTTATTGTCTTACAATGATTGACAAATTCACCAGATGGCCAGAAGCAGTTCCGATACCAGATATCACTGCTAACACCGTAGCCCGTACATTAGTCAACGCTTGGATCTCACGATTCGGTGTACCAGCCAATATCACTACGGATCTCGGAAGACAATTTGAATCAGAGCTGTTCAACGAACTGTTGAAACTTCTCGGCATAAGCCACTTAAGAACGACGCCGTACCATCCACAAGCAAACGGCCAAATAGAACGCTTGCATCGTCAACTTAAGGCAGCTCTGAAATGCCACAACAATCCACGTTGGACGGAGGCTTTGCCTCTAGTGCTACTCGGCATTCGATCGGCGTTCAAAGAGGACATCAAGGCTTCGGCGGCAGAAATTACGTACGGTACACCATTACGATTACCAGGGGAATTCTTCACCAGCAGTACACAACTCAACGCTCCAACTTCTGAGTTTGTTTCCGACCTAAAAAAAGTAATGTCAAAGATCCGGCCGATCCCGATGACGAACCATTCCAGGGAGAACACGTTCGTCCAGAAGACCTTAGCAACGTGTACCCACGTTTTCATCAGAGTAGATGCGGGTCGTGCACCGTTGACACCCCCTTACGACGGCCCTTACAAGGTCCTACGCAGGAAGAAGAAGGTTTTCGTCGTCGAAGTGAAAGGCAAAGCTACGCCCATATCCATCGATCGACTAAAGGCGGCCTTCATCGATACAACAGCGGGAAACGAACAACGTGCAACACCAGCCGATGCTACGACAGCAGCAGTACCATCAACAACACCCGATGCACCGTCAGATGCAACATCAGCAACCTCGATGACAACACCAGACGCAACATCGGCGGGACCAGAACATACCGTGACCACCAGGACGGGACGGAAGGTTAAATTCCCTCAGCGTTTTGCTTGATAAAGGGGGAAGTGCTGTGGCGACCTTGGTCCCCACCAAGTGCTGTGGCAACCTTGGTCCACACGTCAAAAACGTCAAAAGTCAGAACGTCAAGAAAAGTCAGCAGACTGAGACTTCCGGCGAAAACGTGAGAATCGTGTTCTGTGATTAGTAGAGAAAAAGTAAAAAATATAATAAATATCGGTGCAATAACCACGCACCATAGTGGTGACCCTCGACAAAAAGAACTTACGTGCAGCCAACAAACGTTCAATACGCAAGCCACGACGTTCGATACTCAGTGGCAACCTCAGTGCCTATATACGATCTCCGATCGTTCCAGGAACCCACACGTGCGAACACGAGCGTTCCCGAAATGACGACCAGCCCGGGAGAAAATAGCAAAGCTGCCAACAACGAACCGATAGACGCGCAAACGAACATTGCAAGGATGAGATACCCAGATTTCGACGGCGACGACGTCGACGTTTGGTTCATGTGTCTGGAAGCGGCGTTTGACGTTAACTGCATGCGATCCGACAAGACCAAATTCAACGCAATTATTGTCGCTATGGGTACCAAAGCAAAATTCGTTTACCCGACCATCATGAGATGCAACGAAATGCCAAATGACCGCTACAACACGTTGAAACAGGCGGTGATAAATCACTTCAGGCCGTCAGAAACACAACGTTTGACTAACCTCCTAACGGGTGTCACGCTCGGTGACCAAAAACCAAGCAACCTGTTAGCAGAAATGCGACGAACCGGCGGAGCTGGGTGCAGTGACAACATACTATCTAACATCTGGCTGCGAGCTTTACCAGTGACCGTAAGCTCGATATTAGCTGCAATGTCCGACGCTACGCTTGACGATCAAGCCAAAGTAGCAGACAAAATCATGGAAGCGCCGAAGCCAGAACTGGCCGTGGTACAGACTGATCAAACAACTGAACTACAAAAGCAGGTGAACGAGCTATCTCAAAAGTTAGATAGCATCCTGCGGGACAGCCATCGTCGTGCCCAAAGTCCACATTACCGCAGGAATTATCATCAGCGCAGCCAATCGCAAGATCGCGATCAACCAATATGCCGATATCACCGCAAGTTCGGTGATAAAGCATGGAAGTGCTCGCAAGCATATGGCAAGGAGTGCAACTTTACTCCAAAAAACGGGAAGGCGTGCGATCAGCAGACGGTCGCACATCAAAAACAATAATAGCAACGACAAAGAGCATCGAGAGAATATACGTAACGGACCAAAAAACACATCATCAGTTTCTTATAGACACCGGAGCAGATTTATCGGTCATACCACCGACGCAAAAGGAACGGCAACAGCCCTCGAGTACAAATTTGTATGCTGCCAACGGATCTACTATACCAACGTATGGTACCAAACGGTTAACACTCAACATCGGGTTACGCCGTCCTTTCACCTGGTTGTTCACACTAGCGGATGTAAAATCACCGATCATTGGGGCAGATTTCTTACAGCATCACGATCTGCTGGTTGACATGCGACACCATAAACTCATCGATAATCGCACAAGTTTCCAAATATCGAACATCGTTGCATCAACGCAACCAGAAATTAGGACTTACGACAGCGACTCACCATTTGCCGATGTTCTTAGAGAATTTAAAGACATTACCGTCTTGAACCTCAAGAACAAAACAACTAAAGCGAGCACTATCCATCACATAGTGACAGTTGGTCCACCGGTATTTTGTCGCCCACGCAGATTGCCCATCGACAAATTAAATGAGGCCAAAGCAGAGTTTCGCTTCCTAATGGAGCAAGGCATATGTCAACCGTCCAAAAGCCCATGGGCCAGCCCGCTACATATGGTTAAAAAGCCGGACGGAAAATGGCGTCCCTGTGGCGATTATAGAAGTCTGAACGCCATCACAGTGCCAGATCGCTACCCCATACCACATATCCAGGATTTTTCAACGATCCTGGCAAACAAAACAATATTCTCTTGCATTGACCTACAGCGAGCGTATCATCAAATACCGGTTACACCAGATGACATACCAAAAACCGCGATAACAACTCCTTTCGGGTTATTTGAATTCAAATTCATGACCTTTGGGTTGAGGAACGCTGGTCAAACGCTACAACGGCACCTGAACGATATACTTGGCGATTTAGATTTCGTGTTTCCATACGTGGACGATCTGTGTATAGCCTCGACCGACATAAGTCAACACAAGCAACACTTGCGTCAAGTGTTTCAAAGGCTAAAAGAGAACGGTTTAACCATCAACCCAGCAAAGTGCCAGATAGGTTTGGCCGAAGTCACTTTCCTGGGACACATAATCACCAAGGATGGAATTAAACCGACACCAGGTAAAGTAGAAGCCATCGTAAATTTCCCACAGCCGAAAACAGCGATGCAACTAAAAAGATTCCTGGGAGCAATCAATTTCTACCGTCGCTTTATACCTAATGCCGCCCGGAACCAGCAAATATTACACGAGATGGTGCCGACAAACAAACGGAAAGACAAGTCGGAAATAGTATGGGATGAGAACACGTCCAGAGCTTTCCAGATATGTAAACAAGACCTCGCAAACGCCACGCTCCTCGCTCACCCAACCTCAGACGCTAAACTAGCTCTCGAAGTAGACGCGTCCGGAACGGCAATTGGCGCAGTACTCCACCAAATCGTAAAAGGTCAAGCACAGCCTTTGGCTTATTTTTCGCGAAAACTTAGCAGCGCGAAACAAGCCGCGAGCACATACGACAGAGAACTCTTCGCCATGCATCAGGCCGTTAAAAATTTCAGAGATCATCTCACGGGCCGAGAATTTTGTATATATACCGATCATAAGCCGCTGGTAAGCGCTTTCAAACAACATTCAGAGAAAGCCAACCACGTACAACAGCGGTATCTCAGCTACATAAGTGAGTTCACGACGGACATCAGGCACATATCAGGCGAGAACAACAAGATAGCTGATATGTTAAGTCGCATAGAAGCTATCGAGCAACGCGCAATCAACTTCGAAGAGATCGCCGAACAACAAGCATCCGACGAAGAAGTACAGCAGTATTTAAGGGATCCTAAAACAGTCTTGTGTTTAAAAACATTGCAAACACCACTCGCATCAAAACCGATCTATTGCGACATCTCAACGTCGAAAGCAAGGCCATTTATTCCTAAACAGTTCCGCAGGCAAGTGATAGAAAAACTCCACAGTGCATCACATCCGGGTATCCGTGGCACAACTAAGATGGTATCGGACAGCTACGTTTGGCCCAGCATGCGCCGTGACTGCAAACACTTCGTCGAACACTGCATAGCGTGTCAAAAATCAAAGATCCAGCGACACAACAAAACACCGGTAGGAAGGATCGCCGTACCGGACAACAGATTCGTACATGTGCACATGGACCTTATTGGACCACTACCACCATCCGAAGGCCAACGTTATTGTCTTACAATGATTGACAAATTCACCAGATGGCCAGAAGCAGTTCCGATACCAGATATCACTGCTAACACCGTAGCCCGTACATTAGTCAACGCTTGGATCTCACGATTCGGTGTACCAGCCAATATCACTACGGATCTCGGAAGACAATTTGAATCAGAGCTGTTCAACGAACTGTTGAAACTTCTCGGCATAAGCCACTTAAGAACGACGCCGTACCATCCACAAGCAAACGGCCAAATAGAACGCTTGCATCGTCAACTTAAGGCAGCTCTGAAATGCCACAACAATCCACGTTGGACGGAGGCTTTGCCTCTAGTGCTACTCGGCATTCGATCGGCGTTCAAAGAGGACATCAAGGCTTCGGCGGCAGAAATTACGTACGGTACACCATTACGATTACCAGGGGAATTCTTCACCAGCAGTACACAACTCAACGCTCCAACTTCTGAGTTTGTTTCCGACCTAAAAAAAGTAATGTCAAAGATCCGGCCGATCCCGATGACGAACCATTCCAGGGAGAACACGTTCGTCCAGAAGACCTTAGCAACGTGTACCCACGTTTTCATCAGAGTAGATGCGGGTCGTGCACCGTTGACACCCCCTTACGACGGCCCTTACAAGGTCCTACGCAGGAAGAAGAAGGTTTTCGTCGTCGAAGTGAAAGGCAAAGCTACGCCCATATCCATCGATCGACTAAAGGCGGCCTTCATCGATACAACAGCGGGAAACGAACAACGTGCAACACCAGCCGATGCTACGACAGCAGCAGTACCATCAACAACACCCGATGCACCGTCAGATGCAACATCAGCAACCTCGATGACAACACCAGACGCAACATCGGCGGGACCAGAACATACCGTGACCACCAGGACGGGACGGAAGGTTAAATTCCCTCAGCGTTTTGCTTGATAAAGGGGGAAGTGCTGTGGCGACCTTGGTCC
>NW_026454460.1:0-8216 GCF_943734635.1 Anopheles cruzii | reverse complement strand
GGACCAAGGTCGCCACAGCACTTCCCCCTTTATCAAGCAAAACGCTGAGGGAATTTAACCTTCCGTCCCGTCCTGGTGGTCACGGTATGTTCTGGTCCCGCCGATGTTGCGTCTGGTGTTGTCATCGAGGTTGCTGATGTTGCATCTGACGGTGCATCGGGTGTTGTTGATGGTACTGCTGCTGTCGTAGCATCGGCTGGTGTTGCACGTTGTTCGTTTCCCGCTGTTGTATCGATGAAGGCCGCCTTTAGTCGATCGATGGATATGGGCGTAGCTTTGCCTTTCACTTCGACGACGAAAACCTTCTTCTTCCTGCGTAGGACCTTGTAAGGGCCGTCGTAAGGAGGTGTCAACGGTGCACGAACCGCATCTACCCTGATGAAAACGTGGGTACACGTTGCTAAGGTCTTCTGGACGAACGTGTTCTCCCTGGAATGGTTCGTCATCGGGATCGGCCGGATCTTTGACATTACTTTTTTTAGGTCGGAAACAAACTCAGAAGTTGGAGCGTTGAGTTGTGTACTGCTGGTGAAGAATTCCCCTGGTAATCGTAATGGTGTACCGTACGTAATTTCTGCCGCCGAAGCCTTGATGTCCTCTTTGAACGCCGATCGAATGCCGAGTAGCACTAGAGGTAATGCCTCCGTCCAACGTGGATTGTTGTGGCATTTCAGAGCTGCCTTAAGTTGACGATGGAAGCGTTCTATTTGGCCGTTTGCTTGTGGATGGTACGGCGTCGTTCTTAAGTGGCTTATGCCGAGAAGTTTCAACAGTTCGTTGAACAGCTCTGATTCGAATTGTCTTCCGAGATCCGTAGTGATATTGGCTGGTACACCGAATCGTGAGATCCAAGCGTTGACTAATGTACGGGCTACGGTGTTAGCAGTGATATCTGGTATCGGAACTGCTTCTGGCCATCTGGTGAATTTGTCAATCATGGTAAGACAATAACGTTGGCCTTCGGATGGTGGTAGTGGTCCAATAAGGTCCATGTGCACATGTACGAATCTGTTGTCCGGTACGGCGATCCTTCCTACCGGTGTTTTGTTGTGTCGCTGGATCTTTGATTTTTGACACGCTATGCAGTGTTCGACGAAGTGTTTGCAGTCACGGCGCATGCTGGGCCAAACGTAGCTGTCCGATACCATCTTAGTTGTGCCACGGATACCAGGATGTGATGCACTGTGGAGTTTTTCTATCACTTGCCTGCGGAACTGTTTAGGAATAAATGGCCTTGCTTT
Organism: Anopheles cruzii; assembly: GCF_943734635.1. NCBI lineage: Eukaryota > Metazoa > Arthropoda > Insecta > Diptera > Culicidae > Anopheles > Anopheles cruzii. Next base: position 6,975 of record NW_026454460.1, on the reverse strand, counting down.
CGACGTTGAGATGTCGCAATAGATCGGTTTTGATGCGAGTGGTGTTTGCAATGTTTTTAAACACAAGGCTGTTTTAGGATCCCTTAAATACTGCTGTACTTCTTCGTCGGATGCTTGTTGTTCGGCGATCTCTTCGAAGTTGACTGCGCGTTGCTCGATAGCTTCTATGCGACTTAACATATCAGCTATCTTGTTGTTCTCGCCTGATATGTGCCTGATGTCCGTCGTGAACTCACTTATGTAGCTGAGATACCGCTGTTGTACGTGGTTGGCTTTCTCTGAATGTTGTTTGAAAGCACTTACCAGCGGCTTATGGTCGGTATATATACAAAATTCTCGGCCCGTGAGGTGATCTCTGAAATTTTTAACGGCCTGATGCATGGCGAAGAGTTCTCTGTCGTATGTGCTCGCGGCTTGCTTCGCGCTGCTAAGTTTTCGCGAAAAATAAGCCAAAGGCTGTGCTTGACCTTTTACGATTTGGTGGAGTACTGCGCCAATTGCCGTTCCGGACGCGTCTACTTCGAGAGCTAGTTTAGCGTCTGAGGTTGGGTGAGCGAGGAGCGTGGCGTTTGCGAGGTCTTGTTTACATATCTGGAAAGCTCTGGACGTGTTCTCATCCCATACTAATTCCGACTTGTCTTTCCGTTTGTTTGTCGGCACCATCTCGTGTAATATTTGTTGGTTCCGGGCGGCATTAGGTATAAAGCGACGGTAGAAATTGATTGCTCCCAGGAATCTTTTTAGTTGCATCGCTGTTTTTGGCTGTGGGAAATTTACGATGGCTTCTACTTTACCTGGTGTCGGTTTAATTCCATCCTTGGTGATTATGTGTCCCAGGAAAGTGACTTCGGCCAAACCTATCTGGCACTTTGCTGGATTAATGGTTAAACCGTTCTCTTTTAGCCTTTGAAACACTTGACGCAAGTGTTGCTTGTGTTGACTTATGTCGGTCGAGGCTATACACAGATCGTCCACGTATGGAAACACGAAATCCAAATCGCCAAGTATATCGTTCAGGTGCCGTTGTAGCGTTTGACCAGCGTTCCTCAACCCAAAGGTCATGAATTTGAATTCAAATAACCCGAAAGGAGTTGTTATCGCGGTTTTTGGTATGTCATCTGGTGTAACCGGTATTTGATGATACGCTCGCTGTAGGTCAATGCAAGAGAATATTGTTTTGTTTGCCAGGATCGTTGAAAAATCCTGGATATGTGGTATGGGGTAGCGATCTGGCACTGTGATGGCGTTCAGACTTCTATAATCGCCACAGGGGCGCCATTTTCCGTCCGGCTTTTTAACCATATGTAGCGGGCTGGCCCATGGGCTTTTGGACGGTTGACATATGCCTTGCTCCATTAGGAAGCGAAACTCTGCTTTGGCCTCATTCAATTTGTCGATGGGCAATCTGCGTGGGCGACAAAATACCGGTGGACCAACTGTCACTATGTGATGGATAGTGCTCGCTTTAGTTGTTTTGTTCTTGAGGTTCAAGACGGTAATGTCTTTAAATTCTCTAAGAACATCGGCAAATGGTGAGTCGCTGTCGTAAGTCCTAATTTCTGGTTGCGTTGATGCAACGATGTTCGATATCTGGAAACTTGTGCGATTATCGATGAGTTTATGGTGTCGCATGTCAACCAGCAGATCGTGATGCTGTAAGAAATCTGCCCCAATGATCGGTGATTTTACATCCGCTAGTGTGAACAACCAGGTGAAAGGACGGCGTAACCCGATGTTCAGTGTTAACCGTTTGGTACCATACGTTGGTATAGTAGATCCGTTGGCAGCATACAGATTTGTACTCGAGGGCTGTTGCCGTTCCTTTTGCGTCGGTGGTATGACCGATAAATCTGCTCCGGTGTCTATAAGAAACTGATGATGTGTTTTTTGGTCCGTTACGTATATTCTCTCGATGCTCTTTGTCGTTGCTATTATTGTTTCTGATGTGCGACCGTCTGCTGATCGCACGCCTTCCCGTTTTTTGGAGTAAAGTTGCACTCCTTGCCATATGTTTGCGAGCACTTCCATGCTTTATCACCGAACTTGCGGTGATATCGGCATATTGGTTGATCGCGATCTTGCGATTGGCTGCGCTGGTGATAATTCCTGCGGTAATGTGGACTTTGGGCACGACGATGGCTGTCCCGCAGGATGCTATCTAACTTTTGAGATAGCTCGTTCACCTGCTTTTGTAGTTCAGTTGTTTGATCAGTCTGTACCACGGCCAGTTCTGGCTTCGGCGCTTCCATGATTTTGTCTGCTACTTTGGCTTGATCGTCAAGCGTAGCGTCGGACATTGCAGCTAATATCGAGCTTACGGTCACTGGTAAAGCTCGCAGCCAGATGTTAGATAGTATGTTGTCACTGCACCCAGCTCCGCCGGTTCGTCGCATTTCTGCTAACAGGTTGCTTGGTTTTTGGTCACCGAGCGTGACACCCGTTAGGAGGTTAGTCAAACGTTGTGTTTCTGACGGCCTGAAGTGATTTATCACCGCCTGTTTCAACGTGTTGTAGCGGTCATTTGGCATTTCGTTGCATCTCATGATGGCCGGGTAAACGAATTTTGCTTTGGTACCCATAGCGACAATAATTGCGTTGAATTTGGTCTTGTCGGATCGCATGCAGTTAACGTCAAATGCTGCTTCCAGACACATGAACCAAACATCGACGTCGTCGCCGTCGAAATCTGGGTATCTCATCCTTGCAATGTTCGTTTGCGCGTCTATCGGTTCGTTGTTGGCAGCTTTGCTATTTTCTCCCGGGCTGGTCGTCATTTCGGGAACGCTCGTGTTCGCACGTGTGGGTTCCTGGAACGATCGGAGATCGTATATAGGCAATGAGGTTGCCACTGAGTATCGAACGTCGTGGCTTGCGTATTGAACGTTTGTTGGCTGCACGTAAGTTCTTTTTGTCGAGGGTCACCACTATGGTGCGTGGTTATTGCACCGATATATATTATATTTTTACTTTTTCTCTACTAATCACAGAACACGATTCTCACGTTTTTGCCGGAAGTCTCAGTCTCTGACTTTTCTTGACGTTCTGACTTTTGACGTTTTTTTTGACGTGTGGACCAAGGTTGCCACAGCATTTGGTGAGGACCAAGGTCGCCACAGCACTTCCCCCTTTATCAAGCAAAACGCTGAGGGAATTTAACCTTCCGTCCCGTCCTGGTGGTCACGGTATGTTCTGGTCCCGCCGATGTTGCGTCTGGTGTTGTCATCGAGGTTGCTGATGTTGCATCTGACGGTGCATCGGGTGTTGTTGATGGTACTGCTGCTGTCGTAGCATCGGCTGGTGTTGCACGTTGTTCGTTTCCCGCTGTTGTATCGATGAAGGCCGCCTTTAGTCGATCGATGGATATGGGCGTAGCTTTGCCTTTCACTTCGACGACGAAAACCTTCTTCTTCCTGCGTAGGACCTTGTAAGGGCCGTCGTAAGGAGGTGTCAACGGTGCACGAACCGCATCTACCCTGATGAAAACGTGGGTACACGTTGCTAAGGTCTTCTGGACGAACGTGTTCTCCCTGGAATGGTTCGTCATCGGGATCGGCCGGATCTTTGACATTACTTTTTTTAGGTCGGAAACAAACTCAGAAGTTGGAGCGTTGAGTTGTGTACTGCTGGTGAAGAATTCCCCTGGTAATCGTAATGGTGTACCGTACGTAATTTCTGCCGCCGAAGCCTTGATGTCCTCTTTGAACGCCGATCGAATGCCGAGTAGCACTAGAGGTAATGCCTCCGTCCAACGTGGATTGTTGTGGCATTTCAGAGCTGCCTTAAGTTGACGATGGAAGCGTTCTATTTGGCCGTTTGCTTGTGGATGGTACGGCGTCGTTCTTAAGTGGCTTATGCCGAGAAGTTTCAACAGTTCGTTGAACAGCTCTGATTCGAATTGTCTTCCGAGATCCGTAGTGATATTGGCTGGTACACCGAATCGTGAGATCCAAGCGTTGACTAATGTACGGGCTACGGTGTTAGCAGTGATATCTGGTATCGGAACTGCTTCTGGCCATCTGGTGAATTTGTCAATCATGGTAAGACAATAACGTTGGCCTTCGGATGGTGGTAGTGGTCCAATAAGGTCCATGTGCACATGTACGAATCTGTTGTCCGGTACGGCGATCCTTCCTACCGGTGTTTTGTTGTGTCGCTGGATCTTTGATTTTTGACACGCTATGCAGTGTTCGACGAAGTGTTTGCAGTCACGGCGCATGCTGGGCCAAACGTAGCTGTCCGATACCATCTTAGTTGTGCCACGGATACCAGGATGTGATGCACTGTGGAGTTTTTCTATCACTTGCCTGCGGAACTGTTTAGGAATAAATGGCCTTGCTTTCGACGTTGAGATGTCGCAATAGATCGGTTTTGATGCGAGTGGTGTTTGCAATGTTTTTAAACACAAGGCTGTTTTAGGATCCCTTAAATACTGCTGTACTTCTTCGTCGGATGCTTGTTGTTCGGCGATCTCTTCGAAGTTGACTGCGCGTTGCTCGATAGCTTCTATGCGACTTAACATATCAGCTATCTTGTTGTTCTCGCCTGATATGTGCCTGATGTCCGTCGTGAACTCACTTATGTAGCTGAGATACCGCTGTTGTACGTGGTTGGCTTTCTCTGAATGTTGTTTGAAAGCACTTACCAGCGGCTTATGGTCGGTATATATACAAAATTCTCGGCCCGTGAGGTGATCTCTGAAATTTTTAACGGCCTGATGCATGGCGAAGAGTTCTCTGTCGTATGTGCTCGCGGCTTGCTTCGCGCTGCTAAGTTTTCGCGAAAAATAAGCCAAAGGCTGTGCTTGACCTTTTACGATTTGGTGGAGTACTGCGCCAATTGCCGTTCCGGACGCGTCTACTTCGAGAGCTAGTTTAGCGTCTGAGGTTGGGTGAGCGAGGAGCGTGGCGTTTGCGAGGTCTTGTTTACATATCTGGAAAGCTCTGGACGTGTTCTCATCCCATACTAATTCCGACTTGTCTTTCCGTTTGTTTGTCGGCACCATCTCGTGTAATATTTGTTGGTTCCGGGCGGCATTAGGTATAAAGCGACGGTAGAAATTGATTGCTCCCAGGAATCTTTTTAGTTGCATCGCTGTTTTTGGCTGTGGGAAATTTACGATGGCTTCTACTTTACCTGGTGTCGGTTTAATTCCATCCTTGGTGATTATGTGTCCCAGGAAAGTGACTTCGGCCAAACCTATCTGGCACTTTGCTGGATTAATGGTTAAACCGTTCTCTTTTAGCCTTTGAAACACTTGACGCAAGTGTTGCTTGTGTTGACTTATGTCGGTCGAGGCTATACACAGATCGTCCACGTATGGAAACACGAAATCCAAATCGCCAAGTATATCGTTCAGGTGCCGTTGTAGCGTTTGACCAGCGTTCCTCAACCCAAAGGTCATGAATTTGAATTCAAATAACCCGAAAGGAGTTGTTATCGCGGTTTTTGGTATGTCATCTGGTGTAACCGGTATTTGATGATACGCTCGCTGTAGGTCAATGCAAGAGAATATTGTTTTGTTTGCCAGGATCGTTGAAAAATCCTGGATATGTGGTATGGGGTAGCGATCTGGCACTGTGATGGCGTTCAGACTTCTATAATCGCCACAGGGGCGCCATTTTCCGTCCGGCTTTTTAACCATATGTAGCGGGCTGGCCCATGGGCTTTTGGACGGTTGACATATGCCTTGCTCCATTAGGAAGCGAAACTCTGCTTTGGCCTCATTCAATTTGTCGATGGGCAATCTGCGTGGGCGACAAAATACCGGTGGACCAACTGTCACTATGTGATGGATAGTGCTCGCTTTAGTTGTTTTGTTCTTGAGGTTCAAGACGGTAATGTCTTTAAATTCTCTAAGAACATCGGCAAATGGTGAGTCGCTGTCGTAAGTCCTAATTTCTGGTTGCGTTGATGCAACGATGTTCGATATCTGGAAACTTGTGCGATTATCGATGAGTTTATGGTGTCGCATGTCAACCAGCAGATCGTGATGCTGTAAGAAATCTGCCCCAATGATCGGTGATTTTACATCCGCTAGTGTGAACAACCAGGTGAAAGGACGGCGTAACCCGATGTTCAGTGTTAACCGTTTGGTACCATACGTTGGTATAGTAGATCCGTTGGCAGCATACAGATTTGTACTCGAGGGCTGTTGCCGTTCCTTTTGCGTCGGTGGTATGACCGATAAATCTGCTCCGGTGTCTATAAGAAACTGATGATGTGTTTTTTGGTCCGTTACGTATATTCTCTCGATGCTCTTTGTCGTTGCTATTATTGTTTCTGATGTGCGACCGTCTGCTGATCGCACGCCTTCCCGTTTTTTGGAGTAAAGTTGCACTCCTTGCCATATGTTTGCGAGCACTTCCATGCTTTATCACCGAACTTGCGGTGATATCGGCATATTGGTTGATCGCGATCTTGCGATTGGCTGCGCTGGTGATAATTCCTGCGGTAATGTGGACTTTGGGCACGACGATGGCTGTCCCGCAGGATGCTATCTAACTTTTGAGATAGCTCGTTCACCTGCTTTTGTAGTTCAGTTGTTTGATCAGTCTGTACCACGGCCAGTTCTGGCTTCGGCGCTTCCATGATTTTGTCTGCTACTTTGGCTTGATCGTCAAGCGTAGCGTCGGACATTGCAGCTAATATCGAGCTTACGGTCACTGGTAAAGCTCGCAGCCAGATGTTAGATAGTATGTTGTCACTGCACCCAGCTCCGCCGGTTCGTCGCATTTCTGCTAACAGGTTGCTTGGTTTTTGGTCACCGAGCGTGACACCCGTTAGGAGGTTAGTCAAACGTTGTGTTTCTGACGGCCTGAAGTGATTTATCACCGCCTGTTTCAACGTGTTGTAGCGGTCATTTGGCATTTCGTTGCATCTCATGATGGCCGGGTAAACGAATTTTGCTTTGGTACCCATAGCGACAATAATTGCGTTGAATTTGGTCTTGTCGGATCGCATGCAGTTAACGTCAAA
>NW_026454459.1:0-8257 GCF_943734635.1 Anopheles cruzii | reverse complement strand
AAATGGAACACGAAAGAAAACTCCGCTCCGCGGTCATGCGGTGTTGGTCTCCAGACGTTGCGAAACACGAGGGGAGACGGGGGGGGGGCTGCCTTTTTGTGCTTTCTTCGTCTTTCTTTCGTGTGGTGGTGCCCGAGGCGGTGGCCTGACATGGCGCGCCAGCAGCCGTTGAACCCAAATAGTAACGACGGCTCGCGGGATATTACTGCATCTTTCCACTCTATTACCACTCCGAGTCAGAGGCGAGGGCTTTCTTTCGTGGTTGAAAGGGAAAATCTCGGCCTACGAGCGAGTGTGTGTGTGTGTGGGTTGATGGTTGGTTTGGGAATCGGGAACGGATTGCGGTAACCCACGAAGGTAGTGTACCGAATTGGCACCACTTTTCCATCCGTTCGGGGGTTTCACTCGTTCAGCAGACCGCGGGGTTTGGTTGGAGGAAAACCATGGAAATAAGTTTCTATTAAGCTAATGATTTTGGGGAAACTTTTTCTGAACTCTATTCTCTTTATTTACGCAGTCTCCTTTTAACTCTACACACTTTTCATGTCCAAATGTGACAAACAAACTATTTATTCATCTTCATAAGCTCTGATATCCCCATCACTCAGTTCGGTGATCCTCTAGCACCATTTGGTGAACTTCAGCAATCTTTTCACCGGTTGTTCCATTTTTTGGACGTCCCGAAAGTTCGTCGTGAACGAACTGAACGTGAATAACTGTCAAAAGATTGACTACCAAAATCACCAGCTTTCATTTTCTATCATGCTGAAGAGGGAAACATATCGAGTCGAGCGAAGAACTTGGCAGATCCAGGTGTCAGGAGTGTTTTTTGTTGGCCACATGGCCCGGTGTCGTGTTGGTGGGATATTCATCACACGCCATTCCCAACGTTGATCCTGAGCGATGTGCGACATTAACATTCGCCCGTGCCAATACGATGCTGCGGAGAAGAAGATACAGCATCGCCGCCTTGCTCCCCGTCCGAATTCCTTTGTGTGTTTCTTATGGCACTGGGACGCGGGGATAAAAGGAAACGAATGGTTTGTGCATTGTTTTGCACGGCGTTCTCGACAATGAGCTCCGGGCACCGAAAGAAGAAACATGGCGGCTCCGTGGTTTTTGGGGGCCATCAAAAAGCATTCCGTCACACACGCGCGCGCATCCGCCACAATGGAACCCCAAGAACAAAAGTTACAAAAAGGGGATGCGCACAACAAATTACAAGGGTTTTCTCGGTCGGTCAGGCGTGTGGAAAGCGGCGCTTCGTCTGGCCTAATCTTAGGGCCTGGTGGACGACCCTCCGCCGAGAGGATGTGGATCTGGTGGCCTTGTTTGTGTTTCACGCACAAAGGCCGTTGCCGTTGATTATGCTGAGTGGTCCGCGGCTGTGGGTTTGTGTATTGGAAAAATCATTTCGGTAAGTGACACAACACACCTGCCTCTTTTCGAAGGAATGTTTGGAAGAATCAGGCGCAGGTGATCTTGAAAACTGCGCCCGTCGCCTGAGTACCTGTGTTTCATGGAAAATAGGAAAATCCTAGAAGGGGAATCGAACCGACAACCTCCCAGGTCGAGAAGTCTGTCACCGAGGGGAGCGGGCTTCCTACCGTTAAAGCGGATTCTAAGTGCCGCTGATTGCATGAAGGCAGAATTATCCTCTCGCTGCGCTGTGCTGCGAGTTCTGTTTGGGAAATGTTCCGTACTATGGCCCTGTGGAAATCCATGGCAAGCGGTGGAACGCGTCACAGCAGACGCACATCAGCAGCCGAGTGTCTCCCTCGTTCCGACAAAGAAGCGGAAATGATTTTCCTCCTTTTTTGTATGCACCCCTCCTGGCGCCAGGCCGGGCGGCCGCGTGGAGGGTGTTGAGTTGCTGTGCCGCCGCCACCCTTGTTACTCTTCGCGGGTGCTGACGGTGGCGGTTCGCGCTTGGTTTGCATTCGGTTCCGGTGATGGCCGTCGGATGTATCGGAATTATTCATAGCTATTTTCATTCAACCCTCTACGATGCGCCGTGACCGCCTGGCCTGGGCTGGCCTGGCTTGGTTCATCGTCGTCACACACCCTAACCGGTCCGGATTTATATCGCTCTTGGCCTGGCCCCCCTGTGTGTAGTGTCGCATTGCATCCCCTCGCCACGTACACACGCGCACAACCGAGAGACGCAAGAGGTTCTTTCCTTCCTTTGTGCGCTTTCGTTGTGCCCCAAAACGAATGCTAGGGCATTACTGAGAACACGCCAGCGCTGCGCTATCTCAAACGCAAATACCCACTTTCGGCGCTGATAGGGCTCCCCGTGCTCCGCGCTACATGGTAACACGTCCGCGGAACGCGCTGCGCCGGAAGAGGATGCGTAGGCCAGAAGTTTGCTGGTTTCTTTCACAACTCACGGCACTGGGTCTTCAACGACAGAACCAGGCACCGGGCGAAAGTTGGCCGCAAACTTTCCTGTATCCTTTCCCCGGTAAGGATTTCTTGGCCGAACGAGCCAAAAAGGCAGGCGCAATAGAGTGGCGGGCGCGCGGCACGAAGGTTGCACAACATTATTTGGTTGGAACGGAACCGTGAAACTTTTACCGGGCGAGTTTTCTCATTTCGTCCCGGCAGAACTTTGAGGTTTGAGCTGCTGCTCCTGCTGCTGTTGTTGTTGTTCTTGATGGTGGTGATTGAAATAAATCACGGGAAAGGTTGGCTTCACGGCCCCGTACAGCTCCACGTGTGCGTCCTCCGAGGTCCTCCACGTCCACACGCTATTCGCGCATCGAATTTATTAGAGTAAGCGTGACCGTTCTGCTGGTGTATGCGTGTGTTGGAAGCTCTAGAAACGAAGAAACGGAGGATAATGTGCGCGATGGCGATCTCGTTTTTCCCGTTTGCCTTTCGAATTCTTTCGCCGCGAACCAGCACTTCCCATTAGTTTTCCTCGAATCTCGTGGAACCGGCCCGAATAAGGAAAGAGAGAATGTAACCCTCGCCCAGAGGGTTTCTCAAAATAATCGATACGAATACATGCCTGTGTGGTGTGTGCCTGTGTCTGGGGATTTGGCCATCTTGAAGACCGTTTCTTTGTCCGCTTCTTGATCGCATCGCTCCCTTTTTTTCTATTTATACGTAACCGCGAACAATGTTGTTCTGTGAGTTTTTTTTGTTGGTCTTCAAACGGCAGATGTGTGTCCCACAAGCGGTGATCCGATCACCCGAACCCCAACCTTCAACAATGGCCAATGTCATTGCTGTCGCGGCAGGGCAGGGTCCCGATCTAGCACAGAATCATAACACTTGCTAGCAACTTTATTAGCTCACACTTCCCAGTGTCTCTCAGGTTCGCGGAGCAGCAGCCTTCAGCCCCCAAGTCCGGTTGATGGGAAGCGTTCCAACGCTTTCCAAGAAGCTGCCAGCCAGCCACGACGTACAGACCAACCGAACGCGAGAACCATCATCATAATTATCGTCTACCCGTCAACACCACGGCCATATTAACGTCAGCCAGCCAACAGAATGGCAGCAGTCTGAGCTGCGCCCGGAGGTGATTCGTTTGTGGCAAACACCGCCAGGGATTGATGAGCCATTAACGTTCGACTCAGCGAGCGCAGATGATGGTCGCCTCTCCCCGTCATCATCTCGGTCGGCAATTTCTTACAGCGGTCCGCGGTCGATTTATAAAACCCCGGAACGCGAAACAATCCGACACGCGGAATCGTGAGCCTGGTTTAATCACTTACCCTTTTTTGGAGGCTTAATTTGGGCCTTTAACTCGCCCGGCGCCACCGGCAGTGGCCTGCGTCTGGCGAAGGTCCATTGATGGCAGGGTAGGGTCTCCACATACCTCTTGGTGTGTGTTTCTGTGAGACAACCTTCGAGGTAGCGAAATCGCTGGCCATGCTTCGGGAGACCTTCAGTAGCTCCTCTGCGGTACGCGGATGTCTGAAGGTTTTGTCGTCTGATTCATGAATCCGGATTTTGGCACTCTGCGGCAGACACTAGTGAAGTCACATAATTTTTTTGGCTTTAAACGTAATTAAGTAGAAGGTCCTTTTTGGCATCGGAGTGGAAGCCAACGAAACATAGTCGATAATCCGCAAACCACGCACACCCGTCCGAATAAGTAGCGAGTCAACTCTCAGCAGATGGGGCGAACCTCGTCGCTGTTGCATTACTCATCAGCTAATGTCTGGGGGCCGAACAGGGAATGCAAACTAAACACGAAAATGCGTGATTGAAGTCTTTTACCAGCACGCCCTTTTTGGCTTTCGCTTCCAAAAACCCCGGGATTCGAAGTCTGCGAGAAGCGAATTCGTCCCGAAATATGGCGAGAAATGAACAGCGCACCCCATCCCAGGGCACACACGGGTTGGCTTGATTGGGCCGCCACTGTGGACCCCTTCTGGTGGTTACGGGTTCGTGCAGCGCGTATTATCCTTTTCGCGTGGCCGCGACAAGTTTCAACGCAAAGCACCCACCACCCGAAAAGGGGTTGCTGTCGCCAAGCTGGGAGCTGGGAGCTCTGGTGGGGTACTGGCCAACTAATTTCAGTGTCGCGCACGTGGGTCGCGTTACAGCACTGCGCCGTGCACGGTGCGGGCTGTTTAATTTGCATATTTAGTCAGCGAGAAAGGCAAAGAAAACCAAAACTAACGGAAAATGTTCGCCAGACTTTTCACGCAGCAGATAAGAATGAACGTTCTGCTTCATGCTTATTGCTAATCGTTTAGAAGCTTCTACAATTTGTCCCTATTTGTTGGGAGTTTTAAGTAACACTTCCTTCACCAGCACACTTCACCAGCAAAAATCGTGTGTATTACTCGTACGCCTTCACTGAAACGGCTGTGCTATTGAGAGTTTTGTATTTTGCAATAAACGAGCGCACTGTTTGATGTTTATTTATTTGCTCCTTCTACCATTCGCGCTAGATTGTGCGACTCGGTAAACTCTTCTCGGTTGTTTGTTGAACCAGCGCCAGCCAGAGAGAGAGAGGCACACACAAGAGGCAACATTATGCTCCATCACGCGTCGGTCGCTTGCAAAAAGCCGTCGCTGTGCGTGGGGCGCTCCGCGGCTGAGCATAAGACGTTGGGTAAATAAGTAATCATTTATTGACGCCCGAGCGCCCGAGTGAGACGGCGGCCGATGCCGGGCACGTGCGTTGTTGCGCGGGGCCACGTCCGTTCCGTCTTGCAACATTTATTGGCCCCACAGCGCTGCTCATGAGTGTGTGTGTGCCGTGGCTTGAGGAAATGATACTTACTGCGCTCTTTATTGAAAGTAGTTGGCCTCCTAGACGCCACTTGCGTAAATAAGCGCGCGCCCCGGAGGACGGCGTGCACACTATTCACGCGCTTCACTTCCCTCATCAACTCAGTAACCAGTGTGTGTGTGTGTGTGTGTGTGTGTGTTTGGAACAACAACACAAAAAAATCCGACGCATTGCAGTTCATTTAACGGCCCTCCCCCAATACGACCGTTTCTGCTGGATTGCAACTGCACTTTTTTAGAACACTCACAGTGGACGGGACTTGGGGACGGGCGGACGCACAGGGGGTGGACTGTGTATCGGACACACGGCGGGGGGCTCCAGCTTATGGGCGGCTTGAAATATCTCCCAAAAAACAAAACCGGGACGGGTGGGTAATCAACACTGCCACCGACCGCTGACGACCACACGACCTCCATGGGTAACCGCGGCCGTAAACCACCACCACGTAAAAAACAACGCCATGCGGGGGATTCGATGATGTGCAGTAAAGAATGTAGAACCAAGAATGGCACGGAGCACTCATTTGAGAGAACGATTTGAGGAGCATGAAGCAGGAGAATTATGTTCGTATGTTTCTAGCAGAACAACTACAGAGCGGTCAATTGCGATAACTTTTTGAACTACCGATTATTTGACGTTTAAAACGTCAAACTTGATTCTGGAAATTGTAAACATTTAGTAAACACTTAAAAATTGACGAAATGGGTCGCTATACGCTTGAAGAAAGCTGTGTAACATTGAAAACTTACTTCCAAAGTGGTGAGTCTGCAACTCAAGCTGTACAACATTTGAAAAGCACATTTCATTTAAGCTTATTTCCACCTTGGTGGTTATGTTTAGAAGCAGAATTGTCGTCTTTGGGGTTTGGAAAACCCACACGACGTGCAAGAGGAGCCAATACACCCCAAACGAGTGACTGATGCGGCTTTTGGTCTAGAGGCATCATCGGCCGCCGTATGAATGAATGAAGAAGGAACCACCCTAACCGTCGATGGCGTACGGTACCGAGAAATGTTGGCTGATTGGTTCTTGGGCAAAATTGAAGATGAGAACTTGGACGACATTTGGTTTAAGCAAGATGGCGCTACGTGCCATACAGCGACAGTCACAATCGATTCTGCTTCCCATCTTCGGAAATCGAATAATCAGCAGAAATGAATGAATATTTGGCTTTTTTTATAACTAAATGAAAAAATGAACGTTAAATTGACCAGCCTCATTTAATTTTGTTCGTGAAGTCGTCGGGATCATAGAAGACGGCAACACAATTTGTGTTCTATTTGCGCTTCCTGGGTTTACACACTTCAGGCCCTCTCATCAACCTCAACCTCGATTGGAGTGTGTTTGTGTGTGGAGAACGCACAAAAAGTTGCCACCCCATTGCTGCGGTGTGAGGGTTGCAAAGTGCGGGCCGCTCTCTGTGGGTGACCTCAGCGCGCGAGCGAGGGTAATGGCAATCGTCTGCGGTCGCGCGGTTGATGTTGGGGCCAACAGCAGCACACGCGCGACGGGGAGGAATGATAAGGAAGTGCGAGGTCTCGCTGCCACCGCAACATTGCATGGCGGCTCTACCGTCCTCACCTTCCTGTTATTCTGGAACCTTGAATCGCGCGGCGTGGCGTGGCGTTGCGAATGTATGATTGTGGGGTCGGCCACCCCATGTGGCCGTGGGTGTGTGGGAGACCACCATCCACCCTATTTTCGGTGGTGGTGGCGGGGGAGACCACAAGTGACATTTATTGTGGGGAAAGGTCCACGTGAAGAAAGTTTCATCGACCACCATTCAGCACCATCGGGGGCTTCATACATGCATACCCTACCCTATACCGGTCTCACTGTCTCTCGCTCTCTCTATCTACATTTTACGGGTTTTGTTTCAGCTTCGTCACGCTTTGATTTTTAATCTTCGACTCGTCCACAGGATTCGGCATCGTTTCCAATTTCTAATCGGTCGCCGGGGACTTAATGGAAATTTTCGACTCAGCCACACGGTGGACGGGCCTTTATCTGGGTTCGTCCACATTCGAACCGCACAATCGACCACCAAGAGCACTGTGTGGGGCGCGGCCCCCTTCAAAAAGTACTTTCCTTTTCGCGTTTTTTTCGGGAGAGAACCGCGAAAACCGCAAAACCCCACACACACCGAAACCACTGACGAGGTTTTCGAGGGTCCTAATGTTTGGGGGCACAAGAAGAGCTAATGAAGGCACTGTGTGGCGGCCGATTGTTGGTAGAGCTGCTGCTCATTAGATGCACGAAAAGGCGCGCAATATGTGGGCATGGTGTTTGTGTGCGCCCCCGAGCAAACGACCGGAGGAGGCCGCCGGAACTCCATTAGGCGGCAGCACTACACTTGGCCCGCTCGGTGTCGGTACCGGAAAATCGGTACCACCACCACCACCGGCAGAGCGGGGCGACCTCCTCCTTGGCCCGGTGGAAAACTATTTCAATGACAACAATCAGCAGCAGCTTCATCAGCCAGCCAGCCAGCCAGCCAGCATATTATAACTTGGGCCCCCGTTTTACTTTGTTGTCGCTGTTGAAGGCTGTTTTCATTGTTTTGTGTGCGGGGTCGACGCGAAACCCGGCACGTTCCCGAGCCCCGGGCTTTGCATAATAGCTCAATCCGCCACGTGTGTGTGCTGCACCTGGCTGACTGGCGCTGAAAACCCACATCAACGACGACGACGACGACGGATGAGGAAAAGTTGCCGTTCCGCGTAAGATTTCGGAGGTAGATTCATCCGCGTGGTTTAACAAACCGAGAACCCGCTCACCGTAAATGGGGGCCAGCCGTCGTGGAGAAGCTACTAGCTCCCGACCCGCATAAACCACGGCCAGCTAGCCAGCCAGCCGTAATGCTCATTATCAGCACCATCATCATCATCATCATCATCATCTGTTGATTAAAGTTTATGCTTCTCATCGCCTCGTTTCACCGCGGCGGGTCTATCTTGTCGTTGGCGGTGGCCGGCGGCTGTTGTGGCGGGTTGTTACATGATC
>NW_026454458.1:0-8272 GCF_943734635.1 Anopheles cruzii | reverse complement strand
TGACACCTTCTCACAGCTGCCATCGTGCAGTTGTGACCTATCTCTGCTTTGTAATCCTAAACGTGCAAGGGTATTTGTAGATCTTGCTATCGTTAGCAAAGGCAAACAAATGAATACCGTTCCCAGCGAACTCTTTCAAACTCATCATGCGAATAACGAATGCAGCACAAATATTCCTAAAATACAATCAAGAAGTAATCCTTGTGAAGCGCTCGATCAATAGACGACGATTGACAAGTGGAAAATTGCAACATCGTGAACTCCGGCCTGAAACCCGAACCCCCAGTTGTCCAGTTGTTATGACACACCACACTGTCACCGGGTCGCCGTTGTCCGGTCCGGTAGTTTAAACAAGCCAACGGAAATGGGAAATTGGATAGCCACACCATCCAACTTCCGGCACCGGCGTTCTATTCATTTATTTATCCAGACGAACTGCATGCCGGATGCAGCCGAACAAGGGTCGAGAACGGAAACCTCCCGCCCGGGGTTGGTTTAAATTTCCTTGCATAAATTTACGCCACCGACGGACGAAGACGTACCACAGAAAAAAAAACGGGCACACAAGAGATCAGACCCACCCAGGGGATCGTTGTGGTATGTCCGGTGTATGGCGCCTCTACTTCTGACGGCTCCATTAAGGAGGTATGATCCTGCTGTTTTTTTCTTTTACAATTAAATTTATCATTTCTTTCAAGGAACATCTCCACTTCGGCCGGCGGTCCGGTGGCATCCGTTTCAAGGCCGTTCCTGCCGTGGCTAGCCGGTCTTTTTTTTTTAATTTCATTTCTCCACATCCGGAAGCACGTAGCCTTCGTTCTTGTTCTCGCATTTCCGGCCGCCAGCCGGACAACCCGCGGGTGCCTAGCAGTTGGTGCAGAAACTTGGCAGACTGCCACTTGCACTGCAGGTGCAACGGTTGCAGCGGAATACTAATGGATCATACCATTAGGAAGCGAGAGTGTTTCAAGGAAGGCCGTCCTTTTTTCTACTGGTTCACCGAGAAACTTTTACCTCTGGTCCGTTGCTTGCTGACCCATCTCCCCCATTGGTCATGCTTCACCTTAAATAGAGTTAGCTCGATGTAGTTTACATTTTTGCTTGGATCGAGTCGAAAAAATACGGCAGTTTAGAAAGCAGAAAAGGTAAAAACAAACAGCCGGCCCACCAACAACCACCACGGCCCCCGGGGCGGTGGGAAGTAAAATTTTTGTATCAACCGCCATCCGGTGCAGCATGTTGTCTGTGGTTGAGTTGGAGAGGATGGACCAGGGCGGCAAAAAAAGCGGCGCGATCGTGGCCGCATCTCACCGGTGGGAGGAACCGCCAACACGGCCACTTCAAAAAGAATGGTTGAGCGAACTTTTTGTTCCCCAGTTCCCGGGCGATGTGTCCGTTGTTTGGCCCTCAGCTGGTAAAGTTCTTGCTCAAGGCGCCAAAAAATAAAACCGAAAAGCGAAATCATACATTTTCCAAATTACCTTTAAATGAAAAAAGTTACATTCTGTTGGTTGGTGGGTGAGTCTATTTTGCGTGTTTTCCACTGTCTGTTTTCACCCGGCGGCGTTGTTGGACTTGTGGTTCGCCCCGGTTACCATTCCATTCTAACGATCTGGCGAATACGACTAAAAGCTTGTGCATCTAACGATGGTTTTTAATGTAAAAAGCCGCAAAAACAAACATTGCATTGTTGGGAGTGTTGGGTGCTGAAACCCGGCAGTTGCAGACCGCAGAAAAAAGGAAATGGCGCGAACTTCAACAAGAACGCACTCCCCCGGACACGGACACAACTCCACCACGGGCCGATGACAACACAGAGCAGGTGGCGCTCGATTGAAAAGCAATTTTCACCGAATTTTCCCACCAAGAAGCCAAAGCCATCGCGCGCCGGATGTTTGCATTTGCCGGGCCACCGGAGCGAAGACCGAGGCACAGCGATCATGGCCAGCCGCCGTTTTAAAGCTCTTCACTTTTATACTGCTTGGTGTGCGTTGGAGTGCCACTCCCACCATCATTCCACAACAGTGGCACTACAGTGGCTTGCCGAAGAACGAAAGCCCGATGCTTCCGACCCGGTGCTTAGCGTCGGGGTGTTGAAGTCCTGTGCTATTTTGGGCCGCTACTTTCAGCTTCATGCTTCACCGAGCTTGACCCGATGTCCCTTCGGTCGCACCCCGTTCAGACCTGGACCCAGCTGGCACAGGGTGACTTGACAAAGGGCCGATCGACATCGGAGCACCGAAGGACATCCCGCATTTCGGAAGCTGTCGCATATTTCCGGCCGGCAGTGCCCTGTGAGCTGAAAATATTCGTCGGATCGTAGAATCGACAACAAAACTCCGTCCACGGTACGACGGTAAGGAAAGACCGATCGAAGAGTTCGGACCGGACAAGGACATAAACATTTTCTCGTCCAAGTCCAACACTCGACTCCAGTAACGTACGACGACGGCGGTAGATTTGGTGTGATTTTTTTCAAGAATTGACATCACTCAATTTGGCAGCAGACGCATCCGCCCAGGGATCACTGGGTGGAGCCCCCCCTCCGAATTCCCATGTAATGGATTCCGGGTAGTCTCCGGGTATCCCTTTGATGTGCATCTGCATCAGAGCGCCGGCGTTCGGAAATAGTCCGGCGTAAACTGAATGCCAGCCGGACAGGAGGGGACTCATAACCGGAAATCAGGGACTTCAATGTTGGGCCGAATGTGCGACGTGCGACGTGCGACGGACTTTCTTCGCACATGGCTTAAATGTTCAATCATCCGCTTCCCGCCGGGCAGCCTTTGATAGGGAATATTTTCAGGTTCAAATTTCAATTATTCAACTGTTTGGTAGCTGGTAGCGGCCAGGTTCTAGTTCTTCTAGGATCCAACCGGGTCGGCCAGCATTCTTGGACAGCCCGGGGCACAATACAGCTCCCGAAGCGATGAAACCCGGTACGTATATCATTCGTGTCCCATCCTTGTGACCGGCTCCTGGAACCTTTTGAAGTGTGGCCTCCATCGAAACCGAGACTGCCGAGTTCTGTGAACCCGAGAGCCCGAACCGAGTTCATATCTGTGTCTGGCCGGGTCTTTCATTTATGGATATTAATAATGTTGTATGCCACCGCTGCCGCAGGCTGGTTCGCAAACGAATCCTTCGACCACCCGGACCCTTATAGTTTGGCCGGAAAAGCAGTGCAGTTCTCCTTGCCGGAAAATGTGTCCCCCAAATACCCCGAAGGGTGCGGGCCACAATTCAAGAAGCCAAGGCTGGCTGGATGCAAATAAACATCGAGTGTAATTACTTTCGCAATGGATGACAGCGGGGAACCTCGCCACAGCACGGCATCGCCTGTCAAAAGGCGTCTGGAACGAAAAATAGAATCGGATTGCTCGAGGAGATGCTCGTTTTGGGTAAACAACAACAACATCCGTCACCGTCGCCGTTCGTCGCCTACTGAGGTGGACGATATGTTGATAATTCCCCATTCTCGTTTCGCTCGCCATTAGGTGGCGGACTCCTTCGTAGACGATGCCCTAAACGCGTATCCTCAGACCCGACGTCTTAGCCAGTGCCCCCGGTACCGGTACCTGTGTGTATAAATTAAATTCCAACCCATCAGCAAGCGATGTTCGTGGCTACCGAGGTGCCCAATGCATTACCATTACTGTCAGCCCATTTTTCATACTTCCCAGCGCCGCGGTCGTGTTGGACGCTGACTCCCTGTAGCTGACTTCTTCGGTCCCTGGAGTGCCACTTGCAAGTGCAAGAGGAATGGTTTTACCGCGCGCCGGCAACGCAATCATGCTAGTTGCATTTTCACCTGAAATTATTCCCCAGAATCCAATGGTGGTCTCAGAGCAACATGATGAATGTTGAACAGAGGACCAGTTGCCACTGCCAGGGCGGACGTCTGCGAGCGAAATGCACAATCCCGCGTTGCGGCGGCAGAGGCGGCACCTTAGACCCGTGGCGCCTCCATGACGGACATCCGACGACGAAGTGAGCGATTTATGAATAAGTAATTCCATTCATCATCGCTCTGCGTGTTTCGCCGCCTTCCGTCCGCTCTGCTCTGACTCTGCGGTCCTTGCGTCGCGTCAGATAGGTTTATCTAGGACCTTAGTGTCTGTGTGTCGCTGTGTGTGTGGCTTGGCCCGATGTACTATTAGCCATTCATTTCGCCCAAAACAAACTGCAAATGGAACCATGAGGGGCCATTTCTGGTGGATGATTCTGGTGGATGGCTAACACATGAAACATGAAACAAGCATTTGTCGGGTTTTCGGGGGAAAAAAAAAGCTGGCTCCCCAAACTGGCCGACGGAAGGCGCACCAACAAGTGCGCGTGCTGAATCATAATAATTCAAAACAGTCACATCATCATGGCTGACCAGCAGCGAGAGTTTGTGTGGTGTCACGATGGGTTATGAATCTCATCACCAGTCACGATCGTGGCCGCGACTCATTTCAAGTGCTGTTTGGTGTCGGGACACACATTTTCACTTTCCAACATTCGGATTCGGGCGTTTTCCGCCGCGGGCCTATCTGTCATAAATAATGGAGCGATTCAATCAGCACTCGTCAACTCGAAATGACACCCATAAAAGAGGCGCTGCGTTACAACCGCGTGACGGATGAATTAATCAGCGACCTACTGTAGATCACACTGGATCCCACCAGAGCACACAATCGCTGGTGACCCGCTGGGGAGTTTCTTCACCCTCCAAAAAAAACGAAGAAAATGATCTCCTTCGTACACTAATTAATTCCGATCCCATGGTGAAGCTTTGCCCCGGGGTGGCATAACGCACCGATTTCGACGATCTGCTGCGCGCACTGGCACTGGGCCAGGGTTCTCACAATTGTCAGCCGGTTTCAAATGTGCCGCCTCGGTATCAAAGCCATTAAATTGCCACTGCTACCGGTTCGGCGGTACCACCTATTCGTCGTCGAGAGCAGTCGAAAGGTTATTATCTAATCCTCGAAACACACCCGGCATTCCCGGCCACACGACGATGCGTTCGCCGTTTTTCGGGACCCGCTCGAAGGACGCGCTCAATAATCTAAAAGCCTTGTGGTGTTCCGCCCAAGATCGAACCACTCGACCCTCGATCGTTCGCTTGTTCCGCAGCGGCACTGCAGCACTTTGCTGCTGCCATCGACATTTAACGGCATGTTCATAAATTATGCACAACAGCAACGAAAACATTGTAACGTTCAATCAAGCACCAGTTCCCGTAATCGGCCGCCCGGGTTGAACGCCAGCCCGCACACCAGAGGGAGATCTGGGGTGACTGGGGACTCAAGCGCTCCGCTCGATGCCGAGCAACAATGTTCTATTGTTGCACATCCACATCGACTTCCGAGCCGTGACTTGTTCGTTTTCAAATTACGTACGCTCCCCGGTGGTGTCGTCTGTCGTCCGGGGGCCACCCTGGAGCGCTAAGAAACTCTCCTCGGAGTCGTCTCTGCCGTCTTCGAGCTCGGCCACGAGTCCTTTTGTGCGGCGGCGAATCTAGGCGAAACATGGATTCCAATCAACCGGCTCTACCGGGCCGATCCATCCAATCCGTCCAGCCCCGTACGTGGCCCCCCACATACCGTTGGTTGTCGTTGGAGCAACGCGCAAAATTCTTGTCACATGTGCACACTTTCCCACTTCGCTCTGAGCCAGCCCCAGCCCATGGTCCCAAAGCGGGGGCAAGTGGAAACTTCCGATCGTAATCAATAAATTTGTATAAATTATTCCACTTCCGTGAGTTTCCGGTTTCCGGACCGATAAAACGTTCATATCCCTTCTTGGGCCCGGTCTGGCGACGACGAGGTTTGCCGTCGGCAGCTACCGAGCGGTGTGACATTCGACCTCCCGACCCAGGGCTGGGGGCGGGCAGACCTCCCTCTTGAGGGAGTGCCGAAATAAAAGGACCTCCTTCGTGCGACTAAACGGAACGACGATGTTTTTTTTGTGCGCTGCTCCGGATACGTATCCCTCTCGGCGATCAAATTGAGGAATTCGGGAACGGCTATGGCACCGACGCCGGGTGGTGGTTCCTGTTTTGGTTCTCTTCCCGACATCCCGGAGCTTTTGCTGGGCGAGTGTTTTCGGATGCAATCCATCGAGAACCGTTGGAACAACTATTTGACCCGTAGGCCCGAGCTCCGACTCCCGGCACGATAAGGAGACACTTCTCGAGCTCAATCCATCGCCTTCGAAGGCGGCGGCACACACAGAGTCAACACACTCGAGGCATTGCAGTAAACCCCGGACTCGCAGCGTTGCAGCCCCGAAAGTCCTGCCACGCTGCGGCGATGAAAAATGCTCCTAAGCCAATCCATCGGGCACCCGCGCGTTCGGCAAACACATCGATCTTCCGAAGGCAACATAATGCCCTACCCGAACAAGAAAAAAAAAGAACGTGCCAAACGAATGAAGCCACTTTTGCGCGATAGCAATCGTTCCGTTCGTCAAGCCGGAGCCTTGGGCCGGAGGCCCTATCCGAGATTACGGCGAAGCCGGGCGCGACCTGCTTGTGACAGGCGGCCCATTTCTCGGGACCCCTTCGCCAACCGAACGGCCAGCTGAAGTTCGTTCCGATCGAACGATTTCCAACAATTCTTGACACACGGTGGCCGAAAGATCTTTTCCGCAAAAATGATGCAAAACGACCGACACGGCCGAAATGGCGGCCCAAAAACTTGTTCTTGCTGAAGCTCTGAAGCGCTGCTCAATCAACCTGCCACACGCAAGATGGCCTGCCGGGCTGCCGGGCTGCCGGGGGAGCCACTTCCTTCCGGCCCACTGAGGCATAAAATTGGGCCCCGGCCGATATCAACTCGGATATCGGGCCCGGTGCGCCAAACACCTGCAAAATAGCTTTTTTCGGCCCATCCACAACACGTACACGGGGGCCGAAGAAGAGATGAAAAATTTGCATCATGAATCGTCCCCGGGCGGCTGTTGAAAGTCCGTGCATTCTTGCGGCACATGGCGAGCAAGTTTCGAGACAAACCCCTGGACATGCGGCGTCCGGACGACCGACTGCTGAAGAAATAACTCGCCAATTACCAACGGGCCACAATTCAATTTCTTTCCCCGTGGTCGTCCTTGGTGCAGACTGCGGGAAGCACTGGCCGAAAGGGATTAAGAACCTGTGCGGAAATGCCTTGTAGACGCCGCCGGTGGCCAACAAGAATCAGCTCCTGTTGTTGTTGCCCCCATCCATTACCGAGGGAAAGAGCCGACGGCATCCCAAATCCGTCCCGGGTGGGTCCTGCAGATCGAGTGAAATTCAATTGGCGCCTTCGCCCGGCAGTGTCCGGTGGCCTGGGCTGAGTGCCATTCACCGCTCTGTGGTGTGTGGGCTGGAACCACCACCGGACCCACCGGTTTCGCTACGTTTTCCACACCCGGGAGGTGGGCAAATGGAAAGCCGCGATTATAGTTTATGCTAATCCTTTTCTTTCTAAACCTTCTAAGCCTAAACAAAAGCGAAAAAAGAATCGGCGAAAAATTTGGGCCTCCCGGTGTTCGGACTCCCAATCAGTTCGGCTTCCGGTGGCCTACGCAAATTTTGGGCGCCCTTAAAGCAAAAGAACCCTTACAGGAACCGAGTGTTGTAGGGCCGAGCCCAGTTTTATCGCAACAGAAAGGGTTTAATGCGGTGGAAAACTCCCCATCATGCGAGCTCCCCGATCGAACGGAGAGTGATGGAACGCCGGACGAATCATCCGCAACGGCCCCGGGCCGGACCGGCCTATATGAGCCCAACTCCGACTCCGACTACTGCGGCGCGATCCTGGCGAGCGATAAGCGAAATCAATGTTGCGTAGAGCAAATCAACACACAAAAGCAAACGAAACACGATCGGCGATATCGGAGGGCGCGCTACCACGAATCCTGGCCACTAATTTATGCGCCAAGAAAGGACGACTTTCTTCTTCTTTGCGTGGAACGCGTACTTGCGTACCCATTGATTTGCGCGTTGCGTTGATTAGTTCTCGGGTTGGCGCGTTTATGGCCAAATTTGTTCGCCATGGTTTTAGTGCCCGCCCGGTTTTATGATCCCTTCCTTTCATCCCAGTGCGACAACACCAATCCTGTCCTGGCAATGGGAGAAGTTTTCCGTTCGCCCGCTGGACTGTGACGACTACAATGAACCCCAGGACGTGGACCGTGATTGAATTAAATTTTTTGTACACTTCTCCGAACGCACACTGGACTCCGCCCGGAAGTGCCGTTGTTGTTATTGGTGTAACTTTTCCCGAGTTCCTTCTGTTTTTTT
>NW_026454457.1:0-8302 GCF_943734635.1 Anopheles cruzii | reverse complement strand
TCAACCCAACGTGTTTCTCAGCGCTCTCTCCGGTTTCCGGACGAAGCAAACCCGAACTTGGCCGAAGTTTCGCCCGAGAAAGAGAGCGGGTAACGATTGGCAAGCGAGCGAGTGAGATGGAGCGCTTTTTCTCTCACGCACAGCGCGGTTCATTCGCTCCGCCAACGAAGCGATGGGCACTCACGCGAGAGAGGCACTCACGCACTTCCCGAACTCGAATGAACAACACGGCGCGATGAACGATGGCGGCGAGTGTATGCATTTCGGGTAAAATATTCAATCGCATTCGCCACAAAAAGGATACGCGCGACCTCGGTGGGCCGATCGATCCTAGACCGACACACACACACACGGGCGAGCGAGTAAATACAACTCCTTTTCGAGGGTCGATTCGGTGACGTCGTTCGCCAGCCACAATCGATCGGGCGACCAACGCGCGGCGAGCATAAGCCCAACATAGAACAATTATGTTTTCCGACCGATGCGTGCGTGAACCGCGGGGCCCCGATGTTCACCCTTTGCCACTCACCGCTCTTTCTCGCTCACGGTTTTTCGCAGCTGAGCGTTCCGATTCAATAGCCAAGCCGTGCCGTGTGTATCCTTTTCCTTTTTTATTGGCAACGTTGCCGTATTTTGCCCAAAGCTGTGCTGTGCCGTGCCGTAGCCATTGAGTCGTTGGGAATCTCGTTTTTAGAGCTACTCCGTCCCCGAGATTACACTATCCGGTAGTATTCACAGCAACGCTCGTATCAGTCGCAAAAGTAAGAGTTGATGATGTCGTAAGGGTCCTCAAGACGTGTGAGGAGGAGGCCAGACCCAAGCAGCCAGTATAGAAATCCGTTCGCCCGCGCGCACTCTCGGGAAGGAGGACAGCACAGAGACAGGAAGAAGGACCCATGCTCCGGTACAGGTAGAACCAGGGCACAGGATTACCCGTCGTCCGCAGCACTGTGATCTAATGGCACACATTCGATAAGAAGAAAAAAAACCCTTGTGTACACACCACCACCACCACCAGCCTCAGTCGTCTTCAGTCCCCTGGGTACGGATGCACACGCACACGGTTTGTTAGCCTTGAAACGGAGAGGAGAAAAAGGTCCCAAAAGGCGAAAGGCGCACACAAGACGGAACACCAGAAACAAACAGATGCACCAGCCAGCAACACGCTACACCCCCCGTCTGGCACCACCATCCGGCCGGCCGGGACGGGCGGGGGTCTACGGAGAGTTCTACGAAAAATCCGAGCCATTGCAGCCAAAAGAAACCAGTCCTAGCCAGGGCGGCCTAGAGAGAGAGGGAGAGGTGTGATGCACACACCTTGCTTAGGGTAGGTCTTTGATTCATAATGAAAAGTACCTGCCGCTGCCGCCGGCCGCCACCCCGTCCGGACGTCCCCGTTGTTGGGTTGGACGGACGGGATGGATGCATTCGGATCCTTTTCGAATGGTAGCAGCGCGGCCGGGTCCTGTGTCGGAGGGACCCCCTTGGCCCACGACAACCGCAAAAGGGTCTTCACCGAGCTGAAGGTAGAGGTTTTGCTTTCTCTTTTGCCGGTTCACTCCGAGCGGTGCAGCGAGCGGATGGATGGATGGATGGAGGATGTCGTTAAGTTCTTGAGCTGGACCACCACCCCGGCACCCCGGAGCATGCCAGAGGTCGACCGTGCTCGCTCCGGGATCTATGCTCGGCCGGAGTTGGCGGATAAGGCCCAAAGCGGAGAGCAGAACAACTCGTTCGACGGCCAAACAGACGATGCGGCGAAGAAGAGGAAGAACCTCCCGGTGGCCCGGAGATTCTTGGTCTTCCAGTCACCCCGTGTGTGTGTGTGCTGATGGCCCCGCCGATGCTTATTTCTCTTTCGTTACGGCCCCCGGGGATGGGTCCTCGCCTCGCCATCTCTCGTATCTTTCTGGATGGCTCTCCACAGGACCTTCCTCTTGCTGCTGCTGGCAAACCGGAGGAGGTCGTGCGCACGTGTGTGTGTGTGTGTGGTTGAGCATGTTTCGAAACAGGTTTACGTTGCCTGCCTGCCGGCCTGCCGTTCTCTCCCGGGGTCTCTCAGGTTGGGATTTCTTTCTTCTGGCCAACAACAGTTGGTGGCGATGGTGGGGCTGGGCGGCTAGGCGGCTGGCTGTTTGCTTCCTTTTCCTGCGGAGAATTTTTCTCGATTGGGTTCGATTCGTCTCGAGCCCCACACGGAGCTCACCTTCCTCCCCTAGCCGCCCGCCCGAACTGTGCTCTTCTTTGTTGTGTTGTGTGCGAAGAAAATGTTCTGAGCCCAGCCCCGGGACCGCCGCCAGTAATGATGATCATCTTTAACGATGCTGCGCCGCACAGCACAGCAACTCTCGGTCGTGCAGATGGTTCTCCCTGTGAACTTGAACTCTAGTCGTGAACCGTGAAGCCCGCGATCGCGGAGCGTTCTCCGCTCGAAAGTGACTGTCGAGAACGGGGTTCGCTAAAAACCGACGGCCGACCCGCGCCCCGGTTCCCTCTGTCTGCCGCTTGCTTGTGCGAGATAGCTCGACATTTGTTCGAATCAAACACTTTTATGACTCATCATGCAGCGATGCAGCAGCAGCAGGAGCAGGTATTGGGATGTGACTCATTACGGATATCAAAAGTGGAGCGTGCAGCGATCTCCTCGAGAACGAATCAATTCAAAATGCTAGAACATGTTTATTGGGAAGAGAGATGGACATAACATGCCCGTCACGATTTCGGTCTAAAGAGAATCAAACGTATTGTATACTAAAATTAGGACTTTGAATGATTCAAAATGTTGTTGAATGAAATTGATTGAATGAATGTCATGTTGAAAAATCAGTTTATTATGTCTTTTATCCCATTCTGGTCGTCTTATGGCCAAAGCTTGCTTCAATCGCATTATTTGTTGTCGACAGCGTTGTCCGTCAATAACTTCATAAGGTTCTAAAAGCTCATAGTACACCACACCTTTAATATCCCACCATATGGACAGCACAACCTTTGAACAAAGAATATTTCGCTTTGTTTAGCGTTGGACCTGGTTCACCGGGGTGAACTCAGGACTTTTTGCGTCTAAGATTCTCGTAATAACTCCCCTTTTCATCACAGATGACGATTCGGTACAAGAACCTCTTTCTTTTAAGCGGCACAAACAGAGATTCGCAAACGTTTACCTTCTTTCAATGTCTCTTTTTTCAATTCATGAGGAACCCAATAAAACATATTTTTTATCATTCCCATGGCTCTCAGGCGTTCGAAAGCTATCGGGTGGTCAACTCTTAACATTTCTGCAAATTCTTTTTGCATCTGGCTCGCATCCCGTTCGGGCAATGGTGCTAATTCTTCATCATAAACCTTTTTTGACATCCATTATAATACTTGTATGATGACTTTCCATTATAATATGATGATGAGGAATAAAACTGGTCATTTTCAGATGCTTAACAAAGGGTGTACGTAATGCCAGTAGCTGTCAAACACATATTTCATACAGAAACAGTTTGTGACATTTAGTGAGTAATGTCATCTATAGACAAAACCGCAAGAATTAATTCAAAGTCCTAATACGCCTGCAGCTTCCAAGCACTCCGAAGCAGTCCAACAACGATTGCGAAACACACAAGAAGTCGTCGCCGATGTCACGTTGAGCGCACAGGAGCAGCGTACGTGTGTTCCGTGTGGGTCCACCCCGGCTGCAGGTAACGTTGGCGGTACACACGCTTCACGTAAATCGCGACAAATCTCTTCATTTGCCTCGACAACGGATGAGGATGTGTAATCCGGCGCGACCGGGACGAATCGACCGGGATCGTTACTGCACTGCACGACGTCAGAGAGACGCAGGCAGATGTGCAGAAATTCCTTTTGTACCCCGCGTCAGGAGATATTCCCCACCGGTAGCTGCCTATTGTCTGCCCTGACGTCGACCTGCACACTACCTGTACCTGCGTCCCTCTGTGTGTGTGTAGGTGTGCGCCCGTATCCTGTGGAAAGAATCCCTTCTTGATAAAAGGACGACCAACTGTACATCGATTCTCCCCGATTCTCCCGGGGTTGGATTGGTTTGCACCGCAGGATCTGCCGCGCTCGGCAGGATCTGGATTCCTTTGACGTAGCAGGTAGCGCTAGAAGCACATCGTCGTGTGCACGTGTGCACTGAGGCTAGCTGGATTTAGCGTTCCCTCGGCCCGGCTAGGAAGCCGGTCCACGAACCCATGCGAATTCAGACGGGATTCCGGAGCGCGGAGAGGCATGGAGCGTCGTCTGACGCAAGGCGTGCAGAATAATAATCATTGAATACTGAAAAACCAACTGCTTTGCTTTGAGAACAAAAAAAATAAGAGGATTACGATCCGGGGATCCATCCGGAACGATGCTGCAAAGCGAGCGAAGTTTTTTATCGTTTTGTGACGTTGTTGGGTTGGTTTTCGTTTACACTAAAGAAGTCCAAACTTACGTTTAAAACCTTGTAAACTATTTTTAAAAGTGAGAATCGAACTCGCGACCATCATCACATGAGAGCACGGACAACGGATTGGAACCAGCGGAGCCGAACGGTTTCGAACGGAGTGAACGGGCTACAACTAGTCCTAAAAACTGTTGGTTTTCTCCATTTGCTGACCAAACAGGCGGCGCTTTTGGTCATGTAATGTGCATCGCGCGCGCCTTGCCCTTCGTCCGATTCGACAAAATTACCGAGATGCGCTGATGGATTTTGAGGTTTTTGCGCGGATGGCGGAGCCTCTTCATCAGCCAGTCAGGAAGGCGCAGGCACAAGGGATGGTTCTTTTGCATGTGTTCGCTTGCTGCTGGTTCAGGTTCGGTCCCGTAGGAGTCAGTGCTCTGTAAGGGGGGCTACAGCAAAAAAGCGTTTAACCCATTACCCAGCAGCGCGGGGCGGCATCGACCGGAGGATGCTGCTGGCCGCAGAACCCGAGAAGCCAGATTTGCTGGGTACGTGCGCGCGACAAGCAGGCAGCTTGTCCAATTTGCCAAAGCAAAGGGTCCGGCGGTTGGTCAACCGCCGTGCGGTGTGGGACAACACACATCATCGGGCGCTGACCGCATAGACCGCGCCCGAGAGCAACGATCACTCTAGAAGTAGTCATGCTCTCTTCAGCAGCGTTTATTCGCGTTTCGTGTTTCTTTTCTCGCGGTGGAGTCTGCGCGGCATAATTTGCTGCGCGACCAAAGGCCGAAGCTCGGCCATTACACCCAGCCCAGTGTGCGGCGACCGCCGGACCGGACCATCAGGAGTCATCTTTCGATTCGATTTCGAACTCTTTCTTGCGACGCGACGCGGCCCGGTCGTGGTTGCCGTCCTTCGGTGGAGGCTGCGCCGCTGATCGTTCGTGTCATGTTTGACCAGCGAGAACCTCATGGCCGCCGATGGCCCGTGGTCCCGGGTTTGCTCGGGAACGGCTGAAAAACTCAACTCTTCCCCGACCGGCCCCCGTTGCGGTCAAGAACGTGTGTGAGGGCTCACCCGGTTCTAGGAGGTTCGCCTCTTCTGGAGGGTCCAGCGACTCCATCTCGCGCGCTCGCGGGACGTGCGATTCGATTTGCTTCTTCTGCTTGTCATCCTGTTAGCGCTCAACAGACCACCACATCATCCCCGTAAAGCCATTCCCGCCGTCCGGGGTTTTGCTACGCCAGGCGGCCACACTCTGTGGGTCTTAATGAGGTTTTTTGTGTAACCTTACATTATTATACGGCCCCTCGGCCCATCGAGCTCACTCGATGTTCAAGCATCCACCATCACCACGACGAGGCAACAAAGAACCACGGAATCGGTCGTACTGGGGAACACGTAATGGCGTAAAGGTCTATCGCTCTGTCGGGCGCGAGTTCCAGAACAACACACTGCGAAGCGAAATCGTTGACTCCTTGCGCGGCGGCTCCTTTCCCTAGCCCCAAAGTGATTCCCAGTTCTTAGAGCTCTCATTAGCGAATGCGGGTTGTGTTTGATTTTTCGCGTGACCACCATCGCCGTCGCGGCGACGGCAGGAGAGAACCGGGTCAAGGGATACGACGCGAAGCAAAGGTTGAAACCCTTTCCATTGACCTCGGGCATAGAGGAATATTCAATTCTAGCGGGTGCGCTACAATAAAGAAGGAGGACAAAACAAACAACAAGCCCTCTAAATAAATCAGTAAAAATAGTATAAGAATAAGGTTATAATGCAAAATAGTAAAAACAAGAGATACAAAGAGAGTTAGAATACGGAGAAAACAATTGTTTTGGAACATAATAAATAAAGAAACACAAGTGAAAGCAATTGAAACGCAAAAATGGATAAGAAAAGTCATAAAATAAATAACTCGAAAGCACAATAGATAACACGAAGTATGAAGCAAACTGAATTTCGAACCGAAATGACATAGACGAGATCGTTTGAATCAGTTGGACTCCACAAAAGTCAACCGATCGATACGCAACAAAGCGTGTTTCTATCGCCATCACTGCCCTTTCAAGGATCTCGCTCGGGCCCGCCCCGGAAGGAACACTGGGGACGGGTCACCTTAAAGCGGTTCAATCAATAAAAAAACGAAAGAAAGAAAGGAGCGATTGTTTTGGATCACGTTCTTGGGCACAAAATGAAAAAAAAACAAACGCAGCATCTTGTGACTCCGAACGCAAAGAATCGAAGAAGAAGCAGAAATAAACCACGGCGAAGCAGGACGTTTATGTGCCGCCGGGGCTCGGTTTTAGAAAGTTTCCCTGCACAGCACAGACGACAGAATCTGCTCCACACCCATGTGCCTGCCCTCGGGAACTGGGGGTTTTGGGCGAAAGAACTTTGTGTTCTTTCGGAAATCGTTTGGGACACATGGCGCGCGCGACGTTGGTCAAAGGCCTCTCACTTGGCCACCCCGTCGGGCTGGCCTGCGGGGAGATATGTGAAGCCGAGGTTGATTTCTTCGTCTTTCGGATCGGGGTCTCTCTCTCCCTCTGGCTCTGTTTGGGGATTCTCCATTCACCCCGCAAACGGGGCCGTGTTTTTTTTTTTCTTCCGGGAGACCTCGCCAGTCTTGCCCCAGTGAAGGAGAATACAATTCTGAAAACGAAGTTCATAAAACTTTCCTGAAGCAAGAATGGATGCTGCCTGGCCCGCTAATGTTGTTGATGCCGGCGGGGCGAGAGCAAAAGGTGAGTTTTTACTTTCCATTCCATTTCCATTCTTGTAGTTTGTTGTTTTCTTTCGTTTTCTTATGGTTCCCCCTTAGGTGTGTTGCCCCTTGCGCAACGGGGTTTGGCCTCGTCATGATCCGCTTTCCTCTTCCTAATACTCGATTAAAACCGATTTGGGGAGCCCGCACCCCAAAAAAGGAAACAAGCGCAGGTAAAGGGAGAACGTGCGCGCAAAGGAGCATTCAAACGAAAGCCCATTTCCGACTGGAACGAACAAGAAAAAGACCAACGCCGGAGCCGGAGCCGTAGCCGGGGCCGCAAATTGCCCTGCCCGAAAGAACCAAATTAAGAATCCAGACACGACTGATTTGAGAGCGCGCCAGAGATTCGACGGGGCCGGGGCCACGCAGAACACGGGAACACGCCCGAGAAATGAAGATTCGTATAATTTCCTTTCGCCGGAATTATCGCCGTACCCATCACGGCACAGCACGGACGGCACGTAGCATCCACAGGAGGAAGAATTGAGCCACAACACACTTGGGAGCGTGTTCCGGGAAGATTCCGGTTGCGTCTTCGGCGTGCGCGCGATTACGATCATTAGCGTTCTGTATGAGAAGCTAATTTTCATAAGTTAGCGAAAGGTGGTGTTTTTGGGAAACAGCAATTCTCGCCCCGTTTCGGTGACGCACGTACGCGGTAGTGTGTGTCTCTGGCCGGCTTTCGGGGAATACTTTCAAATTCTGGGACTTTCGGACGTTCTAAAAATGGCGAACCGGCCTCGCGCGAAAGTGAACTGGTTTCCTCGCCTTTCAAAACCGGGACCATTTGTGGAGGTGTCCCGAGCCGATGGAAGCTAAATACGATCGATTGGGATTCGGATAACACATACCGTGCGCGCAATGGGTCAATAGATCTGTCAAATGATGTGTCTCTTGGAACGCTTGGAATACTAACCTGAAAAGAGAATAAAACAGAAAAAAAGGGATAAGTATTGTTTAACTCAAACACAGCACAATCAAAACGAGGCAATGGAACAAGAAAAAGACTTATTTAAACATGAAAAAATCACCAAGGATTCGAAAGAAAACAAGAGGAAAATTGAAAATAGACCAACTTTAGAGACAGAAACATAGGATGGGCCTTAGGCCGCAACAAAACAAATAATAAAATACTTCATCA
>NW_026454456.1:0-8311 GCF_943734635.1 Anopheles cruzii | reverse complement strand
TGAGAAGATCAATACCGCTTGAATTATAAACGTGGGAAAGTGGCCACCGGCTATTGGCTCGGGTGCCCCAACCTAAATTAGTTGGCCTTTGGTGAATGGAATACACTTACCGGACGGTTGCATATTTTATTTGTTTTGTCTTTCCACCGTTCTGACGTTTAACTTCAACGCAATGCAACTTCTTGATCTTTATACATTGTTTCAATATAAAATTAAACCTAAGGCTCCTCATGTTTGTAGTCTGATGGTAGGTTTGTCCTCAAAAAACGGAAATTACCCCTCAAGGCAACTTCGGAGCCGGAAAATACTTTTCACCCGGGCTCGTCTCCGTCTGATCGGTGTCAATTAGAAACACCCACTTACCATTACTTGACTTACCAGTCAGCCAGTCACTGCCGTTGATCAAGCTGTAATTATTACGTTCTTGGAAAACCATCGCATCGATCGCAAAACTTGTTTAATTACATGACGAACTCGATCGTCGGGAGTTCTCTCTCAACACGCTCGTCTGAATCACATCGGCGCATAGATTGGTAAAAGTGTTGTCACCGAATGCAGGACGGCGGTAACCTTGTGGCATTCGAATTAATAACGGTTCGTGGGGTTAATTGGCCGTGCGAATGGCGCAGGTGTGGACTCGCTACCAATACACTTACTATTTATGTGTTTTAAGTAAAAGCAATCAAATAAAGTTTTTCTTTCTGTCAACCCCGTAGATGTAAAAACTATCCTGAAGGAGGTCAGCGGCAAGCTGCGCTCCGGGGAGCTGACTGCCATCATGGGACCTTCCGGTGCTGGCAAGAGCACCTTGCTCAACATTCTGTCGGGATACAAGTAAGTGCCGGCAAAAGAAGTTTAGTGAGCGCTGGACTTAATATGCCGCCCGGTTCTCTGTTCTAGGACCACTAACATCGATGGATCGATAACGATGAACGGAAAGGAGCGTAACCTGAGCCAGTTCCGCAAACTGTCCGCGTACATCATGCAGGACAATCAGCTGCACGCGAACCTTACCGTCGAGGAAGCGATGAACGTGGCCGCGAGCCTCAAACTCAGCCAGAAGGTGGAGAAAAGCGAGAAGCAACATGTGGTAAGTAGGCAACACCGCGCACCTTTCCGATTGGCGGAGGGTTTTAATGGTCCGTTCCATCCGTTCCCGTGCCAGATCAAAGAGATCCTGGAAACTCTTGGGCTGGAAGAGCATCGTCCGACGCTCACCCGGAACCTGTCCGGGGGTCAGCAGAAGCGCCTGTCGATTGCGCTCGAGCTGGTCAACAACCCACCGATCATGTTCTTCGACGAGCCCACATCCGGTCTGGACAGTTCCACCTGCTTCCAGTGCGTCAGTCTGCTGAAGTTCCTGGCCCGCGGAGGACGCACCATCATTTGCACCATCCATCAGCCGTCGGCTCGTCTGTTCGAAATGTTCGACCAGCTGTACACGCTGGCCGATGGACAGTGCGTGTACCAGGGAAGCACCCGGCAACTGGTCCCATTCCTGGGGACGCTCGATCTGGACTGTCCGTCTTACCATAATCCGGCCAGCTACGTCATTGAGGTGTCCTGCGGGGAGCATGGTGACCACACGCGTAAGCTCGTGAACGCGATCGAGAACGGTAAGAAGGATATCCGGTCGGAGCTTGACTTCCCAGCGCAGAAGAACAAGAAGAACGAAAATGCGGCCAACGGAAACGCCAACCTGAAGGTGAACTACGAGCGCATGAACGGGGGTGCAAACAAGTACGCGGACAATCTAAACCTCGGCGGGAATGCGCTGCTGCCGCCGTCGATGGTGAACGATATCGCGAAGGATACGGAAACGATCAAGATTGCCGTCGAGCCGGAGAAGGAACCGGAGGTGAATAGTGCCCTGCTGCCGGTGGAGGGATCGCTGGATGTGGATCCGTCGCCCGAGCGTTATCCCACCTCGGAGTTCCACCAGTTCTGGGTTGTTCTGAAGCGGACCTTGCTGTTCAGCAGACGTGATTGGGTGAGTTTGGGCGGTGGCGATGTAAGTACCGAGTGCATCGGACTAACTTACGGTTTTTGGTTTTAGACTCTGATGTACTTGCGTTTGTTCGCCCACATCCTGGTTGGCTTCCTGATCGGCACACTGTACTACGACATCGGCAACGACGGTGCCAAGGTGCTGAGTAATCTGGGATTCCTGTTCTTCAACATGCTGTTCCTGATGTACACGTCCATGACAATCACGATTCTATCATGTGAGTTGCAAACTTTTCGTTTCGCTTAATCGCCGCCCAATCCAATTATGCCCTTGAACTTCCCTCTGTTTAGTCCCGCTCGAAATGCCCGTGCTACTGAAGGAAAACTTCAACAGATGGTACTCACTGCGGTCATACTATCTTGCGATCACGGTTTCGGACATACCATTCCAGGTGAGTTGGTCTTACGTTTAGTGTCGCGTCGCATTTGTATTTATTCCCTGATCTTCACTTTCGTAGGCAATCTTCTGCGTTTTGTACGTATCGATCGTATACTACTTCACTTCGCAACCGCTGGAGTGGTTCCGGTTCGCCATGTTCCTTGGCTCCTGTCTGCTGATCTCGTTCGTGGCCCAGAGCGTCGGGCTGGTGGTTGGTGCTGCGATGAACGTCCAGAACGGAGTCTTCCTGGCCCCGGTCATGTCCGTGCCGTTCCTGCTGTTCTCCGGATTCTTCGTTTCGTTCGACGCCATTCCAATCTACCTCCGGTGGATTACGTACCTTTCGTACATCCGGTACGGCTTCGAGGGCACGGCGCTGGCCACCTACTCGTACGGTCGCGAAAAGCTCAAATGTCACCAGGTGTACTGTCACTTCAAGTCACCCTCGACCACGCTCGAGGAGTTGGACATGCTGGACGCAAATTTCACACTCGACATCGTCGCCCTGATCATCATCTTTATCGTGCTGCGAGTGGCCGCGTTCCTGTTCCTTCGCTGGAAGCTGAAGACCACCAGATAAAACTAAGGACCAACCAGGAGAGCAGAGAGGACGTAGCGTTAAGCCAAAGTAGTGTGTAAGAGATTTTCATTTTTCTTATTGCCGAACCAAAAAAAAACTAAAACGAGTGCGAAAACCTGCCGGAGGATGTATACCGCCGGAGATTAGGGTGACTTTGCCGGACCGGATGTGAGGAGCTGCGAACAACACATATCAGAACGGACACGACCAATCTAGTAACAGGAACCGGAAACGTGATGCATTATCGCAAGCAAAAGGCTCAAGGATGTGCTTTGCAATGAAATATGGTGCCTTGGCAGGACGAATTTCCACAACATATCTACAGCACACAACAAAATGTCGTACGGTTATCTCTCTTTGCAGAGATTTTTGATACCTTTTTCTACATTCTCTGCCGCTGTCTTTCAACTATACATTTAGGCTTCAGCGTCGATAGTGGATAGAGAGAAACGGGGTTTCTTGCTGTCATTGAAGGGGAAAATGAAAATACGGCCACTATATGTGATAACATTTTACCGAAAGCAATTAAATGGTTAAACACAAACACACAGCTTATTTTGTACAACGATTTGTTTAACAATCAAGTGGATTACAAATGGATGTAATGGATACAAACGATAAACAAGGGGATTTAAGAAATACTTTCACTTTCATGTCTTTGATTTTCAATCCG
Organism: Anopheles cruzii; assembly: GCF_943734635.1. Classification (NCBI taxonomy): domain Eukaryota; kingdom Metazoa; phylum Arthropoda; class Insecta; order Diptera; family Culicidae; genus Anopheles; species Anopheles cruzii. The sequence goes on along the minus strand of NW_026454456.1, from coordinate 4,672 downwards.
AAATCCTGCAAAATCGTGCGTTCTTTTTTAATTTTAGTAATTTATTATTAACTTTTTCTAACTGAATTTTTCAATGTGAAAAAAGCCATCTAGCGAGGAAATGATGAAATAATACACCATAAATATGTTTTTGATATTTTCTTATGACAAGTCATACATTTGAATAACGCCCAAATGTATGCAATCTGGTGCTTCTGGTTCGAAATTCGAAAACTCGGTGTTCTTTCAATTGAAGGTTTTTATTCAAATGTCCAATTTATGCTGCATCGTTACGTGCTTCCTTCGCTTTCTTCGCATCGTACTAGGTCCTTGACCGGATTAAGCCCATCATCATTACCACCATCATCACGTCCCACAATAATCGCGCAATTGTCGAAGGTGCCATCCGAGACCGGTTACGGATCGCGTGGCAAAACACTGCCAGTGCCAAACAACATCGTTAGGTCGAGCGCGGGGCGAGCCGACGATTGATATGACATTTTAAAGGAGGCAAATCTGCATAAATCCGCCACAAGCCATTGCCATTGAAACAAACGATTCATATTTCATTCGCCAGCGCGGATGCGCCGATCGGTCGCGGTCGCGCAAGTGCAAATCATATGATCGGTCTATTATTTCCCGACGCAAGGTGGCGTGTGGCGGGCGCGTCCCCAGCGCCCCACCGTTCGCGATGAAAGCACAATGCGACGGGTGGCCAATCCGCCAGCCATCGACACCCGGAGCGGTGATGCCATTCTTTGGGAAGATTTCATATTTAAAAGCTTCATTTCACGCTGTCCTTTATTTGTTTCCGATCGCCGACTCTACTCGGTTCGTCGATCCTTTAACGCGTTTCTGTGTTCCTTGACGAGAGGGAGAGGGCACAGAGAAAGGAAAAGCAAAAAGACAACACTCCGCGGCGCACTTTCCTCTCGGGCGCGCTTATTAACGTTCGCCGCCGCGGTGACCATAAATCTTAAAGCCGATCATCGCCAATTTGTGCCGGTTGCGGTCGGTGCGGCGCTTATGGGAAATCGAAGGGATTCCTTCCGCGCTCGTGCCACTCGAAGGCTCAGGGTCTCGAGGAAAAAGAGGGGAAGCCACTTGTCGGCGCTGTCTAAATGCCATCATTGCTGCGCGCCCAGCCGAAGGATGATCCGAGCGAGCGATCCCCTTGAGTGACCTTAAATATGTTAAGCGCGGTGAGCATAAACATAAAATTATCTTCGGGAGCCACAGCTCGGCGCAACAAAAAGTGGAAATCTTGGCGGGTACGCTGGTAGCAGCCGGGCGGCAGTCAGGTGATGAGCGAAAGAAAGCAAAAGTGCTTGTGCTTTCGCTGGAAATGTAGCAATCGCCAGCTTTCCCGAACTAAGAGTGGCTTAATGAGGCTCACCGAGGTAGCCTGGCGGAGGCTGGCAGTGAAATCAACGGGTACATCATTCGTTCCGTTGTTTTTTCGAGCGATTTCGAAATGTCAAACGCGTGTGGTGTTAACATTGTCGGGCAAGCCCCTGTTTCCATTATTCATCGGTGCCACAAAGCTCGTATCCCGACCGTATGCATTGCGCTCGACAGTAATGGGCTACAATTAGCAGATCGCGCGCATGCAAATTGCCGTCCCGCGTGCGCAACGCATCTTCAGACGCCTTCCGCAGCTCTCGAGTCTGTCGATTGTCAGTCAATCTTCTGGCGAGCTAAGATATTCAAGGATAATCTTCTGGACGGACCGGCGGATCTTGATGTCCCCTTGAGACCGCACCCACCCAAAATGGCGGCAGTGCGTGAATAATTTGCCGCGCGTGCGGACCGAGTCCCGTTAGGAATGCCCAGGAAAACGAACCCAAACACACCACACAGAGGTGTCGCCTGCGTGTCAATGGCTGATTTATTTGTGCATAATTTTGCATACTAAAAGTCCCAGCCCAGTTACTATTTACTAACAAACAGGCACCACTCCATGTTTTTTACTTTCATTACTTGGTCCGTGTTCGGGTGTTTCAACTTTCGTATGGGCGTTACGAAGGCCCGTCGCCAGTACGGAACACAGGAAATGTGGTAATGATGCAGTGAATGTGTGTGTGTGTGGCTGTGTTGATGGTCTTCTTTTTCTAGCATCATTTGTGTTGTGTCTAAAGGCTTTTGATGAATTTCAATTAAACTGCGTCAACGGGGTGCGGCTGATGAAAATGGCGAAATGTAGCCCCGAGCGAAGGGTGCAGCACCATCAGGGTAGGAAGTCGAATCATAATCCGTTTGCTAAATCGTGCGTCACCATCGCACTATACCAGGCTGTTCAATAAGATCCGCGGTTCGATAAGAAATAACACTTTTATGGTTTGAAATACATTTTATTATTCAGTATGCTCTCCCTGAAATACACTTGTTCCAACGAGAATTCCAATTATGAATTCCATACCTGAAGTGAGAATCTGAAAGGGTAGCAAAATACGCTTCCACAGCTGTTATGACCCCATCATTTGATGAAAAACGCTTTCCACGAATGAATTTTTAGGTCTGGAAACAGACGGAAGTCGCCAGAGGCCAAATCAGGTGAATACGGAAGAAGCTCTGAAAAAGAAGCTTGTGAAAGGGTTCATTGTCCTGATGAAAAAGAATTGGGTTACCGGTTTTGGACGTCGTTGAAGTTTTCAAGGCTTTTGCTGGGGATTTGGGGTTTCTGCTGTATTTATTGAAGACGAAGAGTCCTTGTAAACTTCCAAAATTCGTTCAAAAATTTTCTTTAGCCTAAAGTCTTCCAAAAATAAAAATTCAATCAGTGTACGATGCTTGATATTTTTCATTCTAAAAAAATACTGTGACACGTAGATGCTAAATGGCTTGTTAACAAAGAATGAAGTGATCGATTGAAAATAAACTTCACATACGTTCATATGCAGAGTGTAACAACATAACCAAACAAATTTGGTTAGCAGCAGCGTCCTCTTTGAATAAGAATTCCTTCAATAAGATTGAACCGCAAATTTTTTTGAACAACCCAGTAGAAGGAGAAAGCTTTGGGTTTTTGTTTTCAAATTTAGATGCCCAGAAGATGCCAATTTGTTTGCTCCGGGTGGTCTCCGGGGCGGCAAATGATAGGGTGGCTTCGCGGTGACAAATGCAGCCCACTGTTGGGTGGATTTTGCAGAACGATGCTATCGCCCGGTTGATTAATAATCGTACCATTAAGGCATCCGAAGGGCTGCCGCAAGTAGAGTGCGTTCCGCAGACTCTCCGCAGATTCTGAGACGTGCTCGCTGGAAAGCGAAACAACGTACAATTTGCCAATCCCAAAACAACACACCGAAAGTGAAATCGATCATTCGGGACGCCGCGGATCAACCGGTCCCGGAGCGGAGACCGGATCATCATCAATCTTCTCCCGGGGGGGCATTCTGGGTCACCAGATCGAGGATCGCAGCCGGAGAGTCAGTTTGCCCGTATGGTGCCGCTGGTGCGGTGGCCTGCGTTGGCCTGGTTTTGCGGGAGGGCTGCCAAGCCAAGCGACATTTAACGCTAGCCGCGGTTCGGTTTGATGTGTTGTGCTGGAGTGACCGAAAAACAAACTGCAAGAAACAGAATCCGGCTAATTGCCGCTTTCGTGACAACGCCCGGCCGTGTGTGTCACCGGACCAAAAGATTTCGGAGGAGGAAAGTAAGAAGGAGCAAAACTCAAACCCGGAGCGGCCCAAATTTAACAAGAGACACCTCCACGCCACGAGCGGAGCGGAGGAGCTTTCGCTACCCCTTCGACTGTGGCACTGTGGCCCCAAAAAGTGGCGTTCGTGACGGAAAGCGCGATCGCCTGTGGCCGGCCACCCGGGGGCGGCCAGGGCTTTCTTTGGTCAATGGTATTTATGTTAATTGCTTCATTCAATTGACCACTTGTCGCGCGATGCGTTATGATGTATGCACGAAGCGCGACCGGCCGGCTGGAGAGTTGCTGAATTTGCGCACGTACCACGACCAACACAACCACCCAACCACCAGCATTATGTCGCGCCGGCCGTGTAATGTTCCGGCCCTCGTGCCCGTTGCCGCATGTTGCACTATGCGAAAACAATGCGTATGCGCAAATGTTTCGGTTGGCTTTAGCGCTCCACGTTACAGCTCGGATCGGCGCAAATCGGATGAGAATCGCCAACGGTATTTAGACCCAGTTTCGGCGGCCGTCCGGCCGTGTACCGCGAACTGTGTCACTCAATTTGAATTTACATTCGAATGCGCGGCGAACAGCTGGCGACAGCGCAATGTTCTAGTTTCTACGATCTATGCTGCGCGACAGAAGAGAAAGAAGCCTTTATACTTATGTGTTAATTGGAACGTTGTATCCACATCCACGAGCGGGCCATTAAAATGTTATTGATTGAGCAAACAAATATTATGGCTCGATCTATTGGATTAGCATCTCGCCAATTGTGTGAGCTGATATTTCCTGAGTTCTTGCTTCACCTGACTTTTGTGAGACTGGGACGAATCTAGTTGAAACGTCTACGGCCTAGAATCGACATTTTAACGCGTTACGGTTCCACGGCAGCTTCCAAGATAGAAGTCGTTACAAGAAATTATCGTTGGATACCTCTTATAGATACGATTGTTTGAAGCTTATGTAACTGACCAACAAAATCTATATAACAATTCTAATGGCAATTTCAGGTTCAAGAATTATTTGTCACCTCAACGAGGCAGTTTA